>NW_007726660.1:521418-532378 GCF_000696425.1 Galeopterus variegatus
GAGTTGATCATCTAACTAGAGAGAGATTAAGCATGAAGACAAATAACTAGGCACGGTTGTAGTGAGAGGAATGAAAAGTTCATCAATGAAAGTATTTGTTTGGGGGGAAATTACTTTTCTCCGGGCCTCGGTGTCGCTCATATGTAAGGTGGAACTAATAAGATTTGTCACGGTTGTGGTGGGGAGCCCAGGAGATAATGTGTATAAAGGGCTCGGCACCCAGGGGCTGGCGCAGAGCCGGTCTGTAAAGGGTTAAGGCTATTCCTGGCTATGAATGAACAGCGTCTGTAAGACAGGTTCGTCTGCTTCATCGCTAATCTGGATCATAACTGTAGGTTCCCTGGGACTTTCCTGAAAAGGGAGGTTGCTCACGTCTGTGTTTCTCTCTGAAACAGTCACTGTATCCTAGGAAATAGAGAAAACAGCTGAGGTTGAAAACAAGAGCTCCGGTAGTACAGAGCTGTGGTACCCTAGTGGGAAGAGGTCCAATATGCCTGGGTTCAAATCCAGGCTCCAGCACTAACCGTCTAACTCTGACATTTGGCAAATTCATTACCCTTGCTGAACTCGTTCCCTCATCTGTAGAATGGGGATAGTAGTACCCCATTCTATACTGTGCAGAGACAGTTGTTGAGAGGACTTAACAATACAGGTGAAAGGCCAATTTGGTACAACTTTTAGCTACTTGAAACCATAACCAAAAGTTATTGACAAAATGGAATTCAAGATCTGCAGCTCTCCTCACTGCTCAAATATCCTATTTTAAACACCTGGAATCTTTGCTAATTCCCATATTAATGGAAATATCCCCACCAACTGTCCGCCAATGAGGGTCCAATGAGTATTCAGTTATTTTGCTCTCCTTCAGGAAAGAAAACTAAGGTCAGGTTGGCTCTACCATATGTCCATATGCATCTAGATGAAGATTTCTGCTCAAAGCTGCAGAATGCTCTGATGTCCCCTGTGTCTTTTGACTAGGTCTATTTCAACGTGTCATGCTGGGCTGGTTTGTAGGCTCAGATGGTTGAAGTGTGGTGCTGATAACAGTAGCTTATCAGCCAGCTGCCAAAAAAATAAAAGTGCCATGCTGGAGTGGTACATCAACAAGAAAAACTAGAAGAGGTTTGTGGACAAAACGTCAACCAGTTTTCATTCTGTGAACTATGCTTTTGGACTAGAAATCACATTTGAGAATGCTGGAAGGAACATTTGAGATCTATTTTTAAAATGGAAATCAAGGCCCAAAGAAGGTAAAATGACTTACCCACATAAATGGCAGAACCATGAGCCCAGATCGCTTGCTTCATGCAAAGACTTCATGTATTTCAATCACTGAGCTCTGTTCACTGTCTCCATACCAAACCACCTGATGTGACACTCTTCCAAGAACCTGCTCGGCACTCTGAGGGATGCTTTCCTCCTTGTTCTCTGCTGTGTATGTGAAGAGTGAGGTTCACTCAATTAGGTGGGTCTGTAGGAGGGAGCATCTTGCTACCAGACAGTTTGGTACTGTGAGGACTGCCACCTGTTTTCACTGGAAGGGCACATCACCCACATATTCACTAACTCATTAGGAAGGGAAGCAATTGTTACTAAGTTAGTCTCTAGGGTCCCAAAGTTACAGAAATGAACAATGTACCCAGCAGTAAAACAAGCAATACTTTATTAAAAAAGGAGATAGAAGGCCGGCCCGTGGCTCACTCGGTAGAGTGCGGTGCTGATAACACCAAGGCCCCGGGTTTGGATCCTATATAGGGATGGCCGGTTTGCTCACTGGCTGAGCATGGTGCTGACAACACCAAGCCAAGGGCTGAGATCCCCTTACCAGTCATTTTTAAAAAAAAAAAAAAAAAAAGGAGATAGACTTTTATGCATGAGGGGTAGCTATAGGAAAGCTAGCCTACTGGGGGGTGCTGTTCAGGGTTTTTTATAGAGAAAGGGGTTAAGGGGTGCAGGCCAGTGTCATCATTCTGTTTTTCGTGATTGTGTCATAGGTGAATGCTGTTAGGGTTTTGGTCCTTGCACCAAGATGGTGGTGGTGTTCATTATTATCACTCTAGGAGTGTGCCCCTTAAAGGGGTCTTAAGGTTAATCTGTAACTTAACTTTTACAATTATGGTAAACAAGCCTTGGGAAGGGTTTTGCAACTCAGTGAATGTCTGTTCCCCTCTTATCTTAGTTTATTTCATCAGGGCAGGCCATGGGGTAATTATATGCCCTGGGGGGGGGACTAATGAATGAGAAGTAGAAAAGTAACAAAGTGTCCTCTGCAGGGAAAATAGAGTCAGTTTGGTTCACAGGCCTAGCCCTATTCTGTCTCACAATGAGGGCTGGTGGCACCTTCCTTTTAGGTACTTTGTAGTTTATAAAGAACATTCATATCCATCTCCCTATTTGTCTTCCTTCCCACTTCTGAGAAGTTATCTTGAGTAGAATTTATTCCCGATTACTGAGGTTCAGAGATGAAAAGTGAATTGCCAGCTTTCCAAAGAGGAAAAATTTCTTTTTTAATACTAAAAAGAAAGCCAAACAACAATTGCATCTTTTCTCATTTGGAATTTTTTTCTCCAAGAAACCCTAAGTGTATTATCCCTTTACTTATCCCCGCCCCCCCAAAACTTCAAAGCTTCAATGTTAGCTTTTCAGGAAGGCCTCTCCTGCCCACTCATTACTCAGAGCTAACACTCATACTGCACTTTGTGCTTGCTAGACATTGTTTTAAGTCATTCTCATATATTAACTCTATCAAACCTCATTACAAGCCTATGAGGTAAGTATTATTCTTATCTCTCCATATGAGATAGGCACTATTATTATCATCTCCATATTGGACCTGAGAAAACTGGAGCACAGAAAGGATAAATAATGTGTCCTAAAAAGTAAGTGGTAGAGCCTGGATTTGAACTCCGGGAATATGGAGCTAGAGTTTGCATACTTTACCTCCACTAACTTGCCAACCTAAAGTAGGCCTTTTCTCCATTTGTCTTATTCATAGTATCTCCTTCTTTCCCTTCTGAGCACCAATTACACTTTGCAATTAAATATTTAATCATTTATACATTTCTTGTTTGTTTTCCCTACTAAACTGTAAGCTCTATTAGGTCAGGGTTCGTATCTATCTTATTCACATCATAGGCACTATATAATTATTTGTTGAATGAACAAAGAAACGTGGGCATCATTCATTCTGCAACAAACTTAAAAATTAATTTACTTTTAAACAATTTCTTTCTTACAGAACAGTTGCAAGAGTAATACTAAGAACTTCACCCAGAGATCTTATTAAAGGTTAGCCAATTATCCCCCAAATATACTTTAGAGCAAGAGGATTCAGACCAGGGTCTCTAGAGCAACAAATACTTATTGAGCACCTGCTACTATTGGAGTATATAAGTCTCCCAACTGGTCTCTTGGCTGCAACCATTGCCCCCTACAGTCCCATATAGCAACCAGAGTGATCCTGTTAAAAACAAGTTAGATTATTTTTCTCCTCTGCTCAAAACCCTACAATAGCTGCCCATTTCATTAAAAGTTAAAAAAAAAAAAAGTTTTCTTTTTTGTTCGCTTTTTTTTGGCGGTTGGCAGGTACCAAGATCTGAACCATTGACCTTGGTGTTAGCACCATGCTCTAACCAAGTGAGCTAACTGGCCAGCTCATAATGCTCCCTTTTTCTTTTTGATCTCCTCTTCTACTCTTCTTATCTTGCTCCAACCACACTAGCCTTCTTGCTGTTTCCCAAAGACTCTAGATATGCTTCCATTTTACAGCCTCTGTACCAGGTCCTCCCTATAATCTCCCCTAGGTGTCTGCATGGCTAACTCCACTTCTTTGTTGGTTCTTAAAAATGTATTACCATACCATACTTACCCTGCTAGATTCCTCCCCCACAACTTACCACTTTTTAATATGCTATACAGTCAATTTTTTATACTTATTATGTTCTGTCTTCCTCTACTAGAATGGAAGTTACAGGCCGAGGATAGAGACTTTGACTATTCTGTTCACTGAGTATCCCAAATGCCTACAAACTGTACCTAACACATAGTTGGTGTTCAATAAAGTTGTTGAATGAACAAATGTTGAAGGTATACTAAGTGCCAAGTACTATTCTTGGCGCTGGGGATACAACAAAAAATTCCTACCCTCGTGGGACTCGGGTAGAAGTATGCTTAAGCCAGCAGACCTATTTATCAATCTTGGCTCCACCATTTGATTCCTGTGAGATTTAGGGCAAGTTACTCAATGTTTCCAAGCCTCGTTTGCCTATCAATCGTTCTGAGGATTAAGGGGAGAAACAGCATTTTGATAGCATTTAGCACAAGAAACCTTTTAGTATTTGTTTCTCTTCCTTCCAGGCCGAAAGACTGGGAGCCTGACAAACCTTAGGCAAGGTTTTCAATAGACCTTAGAAAAGTGCAAACAAGTTACGACGGCCGAGCTTAACCAATTGTTAACTGAAGATGTTCTGTTGAGAGAGTGCCTAAAAGGGTCTGAATGAGAAACCAGGTAATGGCTAAAGTCACCTACTTCGCCGTTTTGCCTCGGATAAGCCTCACCACTCGGGTCCCCAGAAGCGAGTCTGGGAAGGGGAGGGGAGGAGGAAAAGAGTATCTGGCCACAATGCAAAACTACAAATCCCAGCACTCGCCCCGGCAGACGACGAGTCCCAGCAGGTTTTGCTGGCTGGACCGAGGGGACCTCTTCGGGTCGACAGCCTGGGCTCAGTCAGATAGGCCGCGGGGCGTGCCGAGGCAGCGGGAAGAATCGGGTCAAGCTTAACGTCGCTGCGCAGACGCCATTCGCGGGCCGGACGTGACGTAGGGGGAGTTCCGGCTTCGGCCTTCGCCGCTGCCGCCGCTATTACCGCCGCCGCCGCCGTTGCGGCTTGTTACTCCTAAAATGGCGCCGCTAGACCTGGACAAATATGTGGAGATAGCGCGGCAGTGCAAGTACCTGCCGGAAAACGACCTGAAGGTGAGTTCAGCTCGGGCGGGAGCCCCACTTGCAGGTCTTGCCCCTTCCGGCTGTGGGGCGCCCGTCGGCCCGCCCTTCCTCTCCCCGCGGGACCCCTGCCGCGCATCCCGTTCCGTCGCGGTGGGGGGCCCAACGCCGTGCGAGGCGACCTGGTCCGACTTGGCGTCACGCGGAGAGCCGGGGGAGCCCGAGTCCCCCGAATGTTGTTCAAGTTTCCTCAGCGGGGATCCCGAGGGATGTCGCCGCCTCTGCCCCAGGGTCGCCGCTCCTGGCCTTCGGGCTACCCTAGGACTCGGAACCCTGACAGCTTTGCTTAGAAGACTCCTGTCCCCCAAGCCCGCCCCCGGGTCTCCCGGAGTCCGAGCCAAGCCCCAGCGGCCAGTCTCTCGGGAGAGGGTCATCCGCACCAGAGGTGACAGGAGCTCGGGGTGGCCGGTGTCTGACAGGAGATGCCGCCGGCTCCCGGAACGCGGCCCCTGTGCGTTTTCCTCGGGGAAGGCGGTGAGCCAGAGCAGTTTGGTAGTGATGTGCGAGGACGTCACGTCGTCCCTCTTTCCTTCCCACCCTCCAAGTGGCTCGTCAGGAGTGTTGGCTTTCTTCCGCTAATCGAGACGTGGATCCCGTGGCTGAGTACGGTGTGTTGTTGAGCAGATTTAAGAGGATAAAGTAGTCAGTTCTTAATAAGTAGGTACTTTCTGTCCTTTAAGTTTTTCCCCTATAACCCATTCTTAAGTCAAAATTTCTTGGTTTTCTGAAGGAGGTGAGTTGTTCCTTGTTACTGCTGAGTCCAAGTAAGAGTAATGTAGGTATGGATAAAGGAATGAATCTGAGACTAAAGGCATGCAAAAGAGTTTCTGTACGTTTGCTAAAACCAATGCGTGGGTTCCTAGCAGTGTTTATCGGCTAGTGCTACTGTCTTTTATTCAGTTAACTTTGATTTGCTGTGTGGTAAGTGCGTAAACTGTTGATAGTATGATTTCTTTTTATTCTTTTTTTACTTATGCCGCGTTGTGGGTATAAAAACAATTTATCTTCGTCAGTGAGTTCTTTTTCTGAAAGAAGGTATTTTTGTGTGTGTGTGTGTGTGTGTGTGTGTGTGTGTGTGTGTGTTTTCCTGTCTTTGGTACAGGAAGTTGATATTTAACATCAGTCAACAAGTATGCAAAATGTTTAAGGCCACATGTCCTGTTGTGATTGTAACGGAATTGTACTTACATATTAATCATATATGCTATATGATATGGAAATTGTTTTCGTGTGTTTTCCCATTTTTAAAAGGATAATTTAACTAAAATAAGGACAAAGACTTTTTTAGTAGTGATGTAGTGTTCATGCTCGTCTGCGTTCTTCAGACATTAGTTTTGTGGCTTCTTTTTGCTATGTGCTTTTTTAGGAAACAAGAATACAACTAACATTGGGACCCGATTCATGGAAAAGTAACCAGACTTCTTTTGATAGTATCGTTAATACCATGGGTGAAGTTTATTACATAACAATGAATTGATGTGGAATTTGTTTTCTTTTTATCATGTGTGAAGCTGTTTTAAACTGTGTTTACAATTAATAAAATACTGCTTCTTGTTATGAAAATGTGTCTTGATATTAACTTGACATTGGACACTGAAAAGATTTGAAAGATAATCAGAGTTTCTTGAGACCTCTTAGTTTGATAAACATTGGATTTTCTTCTTAAGGAAATATAGTTATTAAACCATTTTATTTTCTATTGAGACACAATTGGACTATACTTAGATTGTATCTGTTTCTTAGTAAATTAAAAAGAAACCTTTTGGGGAACTGCAGAGAAAACAATAATTCTGAATTTTTCTCTATAAATAGAAGCTTTTCTTCCATCTTGGAAGTGTTTTTATCAGATTAATTTCCTTATGATGCTCATCCCTGATGTATTGAATGAAGTTTAATTTTGTTTCTGTTTCTTGGCATGAAGTGCAAACTAAAATTAAGGCAGGCTTAGGAAATGTTCCAGGAGCATCTTTTCTGAGGCTTTAAAGCCAAAATAAAAGATTCAGTCAGAGGAAGAAAAGAAATCTTCGGGTCCCTGTACCAGCCAGGCACCAAAAAGAAAACAAAAGAAATCATTGGGGTCACTTAATGAACATGGTGGAAAAGATTTGTTCTGGAAGAAAAGACGACAGAAATTTACCTGTGTTTAAAATTGATTAGTTGGAGGTACTAGATCAAATAATAAATGCATAGGATTTACCGTTTGATTCTATAGCTAATCACAGTTTATAGCTGAATTGGAAATGGTCAAATCACTAGTACTGGATCCAATCTACCTGATTTTTTTTTTTTTTTTTTTTTTAAAGATGACCGGTAAGGGGATCTTAACCCTTGACTTGGTGTTGTCAGCACCACACTCACCCAGTGAGCAAACCGGCCATCCCTATATAGGATCCGAACCCATGGCCTTGGTGTTGTCAGCACCGCACTCTCCCGAGTGAGCCACGGGGCCGGCCCATGACTTTTGAAGAAATAAGAATGAAATACAGAATGTGAAAGTGAGGGGACCACGGTGAAACCTTTCTTATAAAGAGCTAATGTGATTGTTATCTACAAGAAAGATTTTAGTGAGGGCCATAGAAGGTACAGCAGATTTCCTTTCTTTTTCTTTTTCTTTTTTTGGTGAAAATGGAAGTCAGCTTTTATTCAGGAATACAAGTGACCTGAAGACACAGGGCTGGCTAACGCATCTCTTTTGATAAACCAGGAGGAGATTGGCCAGACTAAAGCCATCTCAAAGACTCAGATTTACTGAGGGGTTTTTAAAGGGGGAGTTCAGCGAATGGAAAGTGGGAAAGGAAAAGCAGGAGGGAGGGGGACCGTGAGTCGTAGGAGCTCCATGCAAGAAGCCAGGTGGAAGGTCTCACCAAGACTCCCTCTGGTTTCTGCTCCCATCCTTGATGTTATCTTGGGGTCCTGATTCAAAGTGAAATCAACATAGCTTTATTGATGTCTTCCTTGGGTTTCTCAGGGTCTGGATAGTACACATCTTGTAATGAGTCTGCAGCTCCAGGCTTACTAGAAAATAACTTTGCATTCATGTAAATAGTGTCATCTTGCCCCATAAGCAAGGTTTGAAATATCAAAACAAACAAACAAACAGACAACCATGAGAAAAGAGGGAACTCAAAGAAATGCATGCTAAGATAAAAATAAATAAATAAATAAATAAAACACTGTATTTTAAAAATCTGCCTCTAGCCCAGGTGGTTTTAGGTCCCAACATGACTTCAGTCCTGCTCACTCCAACAAATGCGTCCTGCAAGTCACATTAATTCTTGCAGGTAACTTGTGTTCTTCATCTATGCACGAGCCAAGTGGTCCACCACTAAGAGTTCTTTGAAAGTTTCGAAGGTACAGATTTCTTACCTGGCAAAGTGGAAGAATGAATGATAAAAAGCAGGTTTACTGAATACTTAAACTTAAATATTTGGGGGGGAGGGGTTCTGTAACAAAGATTGTCTAATTTCTTGGATGGTTCATGGATGGTTCTTAAAGGTGATATGTAAGTAAAGAAATTACACACAGAGTTTTTTTTTTTTTTTTACTGAGAGCTAAAGACAGTTACCATAGAAGGGACTGGGAAAATACTAGTGTCTCGGGCCGGCCCGGTGGCGCACTGGATAGGTGCGCCGCTTGGGAAGCGTGGCGGCGCTCCCGCCCGAGGGTTCGGATCCCAAATGCAGACCGGTTCCCGCTCGCTGGCTGAGCGAGGCGCGGGGGCAACGCCGAGGGTTGCGATCCCGTTGCCGGTCCCCGGTCCGGTGCGGGGGCAACACTGAGGGTTGCGATCCGTTGCCGGACACGGAAAAAGACAAAAGACAAAAAAAAAAAAGAAAATACTAGTGTCTCTCAGGGATGCAACACAAAGAATTGTGTAATTCTATAGTAACCACTTTTATGGATTAATGGTTAATGTGATCTTTTTGGAACTCACTTTTATATTTAGTCTGAGCGATCTCCTAATATATTATATAAGGCTACCTGCTCTGCAGAGTTGTACTGTTATCTGAAATGCATCCATAAAGCTTCAAAGAATTCTTCCTTGCTTGTTTCTGAGATATGGTGAACAGCCTTTCCTACCTCTTCCTTCAGCTTCTATCTGGTTTTACAGACTGTCATCATATATAATATTCTAGTCCTTCCAGATTTGAAGCCTGATTAGTTTTGTCACTTGCCTTATTACCTGTCTTATCGATTATTCTGTTTACCTGAGTTGTTTGGTTTTGCATTGAATCTTTCTTCAGGTACAGTGAGAACTGCTGAACACAGTACAGCAGTTAGGGACAAATTGTGGCTTTGTATAAGAATAGAAGAGTGTTTTCAAGACCTTTTCTAAGGGTTGTCTTTTTGGCCTCAAAATTACATTCTCCTGTGTCTTCTGAAAATAGTCTATAACAGTGCTGTCCAGTAGAAATATAATGCTCACAAACGTGAGTCTCAAATTTTCTAGTAGCCATATTTTTAAAAGTGTAAAAACAGGTTAAATTAATTTTGGTAGTATTTTATTTAACGCAGTTTCAACATGTAATCAATATAAAATTATTAATGTAATATTTTGTCCTTTTTTGTACTGAGTCTGGGAAGTATGGTATATGTTTTATATTTACAGCACATCTCAATTTAGACCAGCCACATTTCAGGTGCTCAGTAGCCATATGAAGCTGTAGATATCGTATAGGACAGTGCAAGTCTCTAACGATTCCCTAGCCCCTTTTCTAAGAATTTCAGAGCTGAAGAGTTTATCTAGTTCTGTAGCCTTCTCACTTTACCAAGGGGAAACTGAGCTTTGTAGAGTCTATCACCTGCTTAAGATGTACAGCTAGTCAATGACAGCCAGAACTTGGTTGGAAAACCTCCCTGTAGAGCTCTTTGTGATACAGTTAATAGCCTTTTTAGGATGGCTAATAGAATAGCATGCTTTTCTAGGTACACCTTTCACTGCCTTGCCTTTATTTTACCTTCTGTTCTAAGCACATTAGATTGCGCTCTTCGGACAACATGCCCTGTACTTCGCTGCTCCTTTGCTTCTGTTCAGTCTGTTTCTTTCACCTATTTATTTAGTACTTCTATAGCACAAATATTAAATCTTTCAATACTCATAATAACACTATGAGTTGGGTACTGATATTTGCCCCATTTTATACACAGGTAACTAAAGTACAAACAGGTTAAATAAGTTTCCAAAGTCATACAACTAGTAAGTAGGAGAAGAAACTGGATGGGATTCAAACCTAGGCAGTCTGGCTTCAGGGTTCACGTTTATTTATTTATTTATTTATTTATTTATTTTTTGTCTTTTGTCTTTTTTCCGTGTCCGGCAGATCTAGCTTATTATTATTATTATTTTTTCTTTAAATTTTTATTTTGTCGATATACAATGTGGTTGATTATTGTGTCCCATTACCGAAACCTCCCTCCCTCCTCCCTCTCCTCTCTCCCACCCATCCATGTCCTCTCTGTTTGCTTGTCGTATCAACTTCAAGGAGTTGTAGTTGTTATATCTTCTCCCCCCACACCCAGGCTTTTTTGTGTGTGTGTGTGTGAATTTATTTATTTATTTTTAGCTCCCACCAATAAGTGAGAACATGTGGTATTTCTCTTTCTGTGCCTGACTTGTTTCACTTAATATAATTCTCTCAAGGTCCATCCATGTTGTTGCAAATGGCAGTATTTCATTCGATTTTATAGCTGAGTAGTATTCCATTGTGTAGATATACCACATTTTCCGTATCCACTCATCCAATGATGGACATTTGGGCTGATTCCAGCTCTTGGCTATTGTGAAGAGTGCTGCAATGAACATTGGGAAACAAGTATACCTTCGACTTGATGATTTCCATTCCTTTGGATATATTCCCAGCAGTGGGATAGCTGCGTCGTATGGTAGATCTATCTTCAGCTGTTTAAGGAACCTCCAAACCATTTAATGCAATCCCCATTAAAATTCCTATGACATTT
>NW_007726660.1:532858-555593 GCF_000696425.1 Galeopterus variegatus
GTTGCCCATGCTTTTGGGGTCACATTCATAAAGTCTGTGTCGAGCCCTATTTCCTGAAGTGTTTCTCCTATGTTTTGTTTAATAAGTTTTATTGTTTCAGGGTGTATATTTAATTCTTTAATCCATTTTGAGTTGACTTTAGTGTATGGTGAAGGGTGTGGGTCTAGTTTCATTCTCCTGCATATGGATATCCGGTTATCCCAGCACCATTTGCTGAAGAGGCAGTCCCGACCCCAGTGAATAGGCTTGGTGCCTTTGTCAAAGATCAGATGGCAGTAAGTGTGTGGGTTGATTTCTGGATTCTCTATTCTATTCCATTGATCAGTGTGTCTGTTTTTATGCCAGTACCATACTGTTTTGGTTATTATAGCTTTGTAGTATAGCTTAAAGTCAGGTAGTGTTATGCCTCCAGCTTTATTTTTTTTGCTCAGCATTGCTTTGGCGATCAAGATCTAGCTTAGATGTCACTCCTTCCATGTAGGGCTCCTGGATTCCACAGTCAGAATTGATTAGCAATGGTTAGAATTTATATAGCTAGTAATGGTTTTTAGAGCACCTTCATGTCCATTTTGTCATTTATACAATCTTTGTGATAAGCTAAACAGATGTCAGAGCCAGGACTTGGTGAGGTTTAAGTGATTTTTGCCACAGTGACTCAGCAGAGCATATATCTGAATTATTTGATGTTTTTAAATTCTTGTTCTTTCCTTCCTACACTGACATTGCTTTGCCCCATAGCACTTTATTGCTCCATTCTACCACATAGAGTGTTCAGTCTTCTATGATGGCAAATATTTGTCTCCCTCATTAGACTGCAAGCCTCTTGAAGGCCAAGATCATTCCTTGTTTATTTTTGTATTTTCTACAGTTTTAGAACATTGCCTTGTATGTGCTAGACAATCAGTAAAGGTTTGTTGAATCAAATTGTACACTGCTTTACAACAAACATTAAATGGCTTATTGTATCAAGTACTGTTTCTTTGGGAGCCAGGGCTAGAATCAGATACTTCTCTCTCAGTATAGTAAGGGAGATAGAGAGGTAGTCAAATGATCATTTTACAGTGTGGGAGGTGCTGTAATAGAGGGCTGCCCAGGGTGTTGGCAAGCATAGAAGAAGTAGCATCTAACTCTGGAGTCAGAGGTGGTTTTACAAAGGAGAAGCAATGGGAGAGTGAGCAGAATTCAGGTAGACAAAACAGGGAGGAAAGAACATGCAAGCAGAATAAATACCATGTGCAATAGTATAGCATAATCTGAAAGAACATTGCTGGTTTGGGGAATGCTGTACATTGAATGTCTCCCCACCCCCAAAAAAACTTAATCCCCACTGTGACAGTGTTAAGAGAATGGGAAATCCTATTTTGGTAATTGAATGGTGGGGCCTTGAAGAGATGATTAGATTGTGAGGAACATGCGTAAGTAAATAGATTAATCCATTGATGGTTTAATTGTGGTCATGGGCATGGTTCTGAGGGCTTTAAAAGGAGGAGCGAGGAGTTAGTTCCCTTTCTTGCTTCTGACTTTCTCACAATGTGATACCCTGTGTTGCTGAAGTCACCACCAAAGAAGGCCCTCACCAGATGTATTCCCTGGAGTTTGGATTTCCCAGCACCTGAAAATGTAAGCAATAAATTTAGTTTTCTTTTTTCTTTTTTTTTTTTGTCTTTTTCATGACTGGTAAGGGGATCGCAACCCTTGGTGTGGTGTTGCCCACACCACGCTCAGCCAGTGAGCACACTGGCCATTCCCATATAGGATCCAAACCCGCGGCGGGAGCATTGCTTCGCTCCCAGCGCCGCACTCTCCCGAGTGCGCCACGGGCTCGGCCCTAAATTTAGTTTTCTTACAAATTACTCAGTTCCAGGTATTTTGTTATAAGCAACAGAAATGGAATAATACAGGGAACTGGAAGTAGTTTGGTGTGGCTGGGGGTGATGCTGGGGAAGACAGGCAGAGGCCAAATCATGGAAAACTGGGCTGATAAACTTGGATTTTTATCTTTTAGGTGATATATAAGCACTTTGAAATGTTTTTATGTTGGGGCCGGCCCGTGGCTCACTCGGGAGAGTGCGGTGCTGATAACACCAAGGCCCCGGGTTCGGATCCCATATAGGGATGGCCGGTTCGCTCACTGGCTGAGCGTGGTGCTGACAACACCAAGTCAAGGGTTAAGATCCCCTTACCGGTCATCTTTTAAAAAAAAAAAAAAGAAATGTTTTTATGTTTTAGGGAAAAACAAATACTGTGACTTTTTCATATTAAGATATAGCTAACTAAAAGGAAAAGTTGATTTAAAGAAAACTATTACAGGGATACACTTGTGTATGGTAGGAATATGACAAAATCATAAAGATGATATCTGAATGGAGTTTGGGAAACATTGCCATAGGAGGAGTGCTCTTGAGAGATTTTATTTATTTATTTATTTATTTATTTATTTATTTATTTATTTTTTAAGAAGATGACCGGTAAGAGGATCTCAACCCTTGGCTTGGTGTTGTCAGCACCACGCTCAGCCAGTGAGCAAACCGGCCATCCCTATATAGGATCCGAACCCGCGGCCTTGGTGTTATCAGCACCGCACTCTACCGAGTGAGCCACGGGCCGGCCCTGAGAGATTTTATTTATTTATCTATTTGTCTGTCTGTCTATATATTTATTTATTTATTTGGTGGCTGGCAGGTATGGGGATCCAAACCCTTGACTTTGGTGTTATAACAGTGCTCTCTAACCAATTGAGCTAAATAGCTAGTCCTCTTGAGGGATTTTTAAGGACAGTGACTGTAGGTTATAGAAATATTATTCTGGCAGCATTGTGGACCATGGATTAGAATGGGATAAAAATGTCATAGAAGCAGTAGGCCAGGTGACACATGAGAGCCTGAAGTAAGCCAGTGACAAGTGATTGTGGTGTTGGAGAGGAACTGGAGAAGGTATAATAATAGCAACTGTTGACAGATTAGGTCTAGGTTATGAAGGAGAGAGGAGTACAGTATAATCTGTTAGTTTCTGTCAAGGATTACTTACAAACTACCATAACTAGATTAAGGAAGGCAGGGAGTTTGCTTTTGGCTGTATTGAGTTTGAGATGCTTCCAAGTTAAGACATTGAGGTAGAGATGTGAAGAAGACCTGTGTTGCATACACAGGTATCAGTTAGGCAGTTAGGCAACATTTATTGATTGCCAAATGTGCTCCAAACACTATTCTGATAGTATCAAAGTCAAGAGTAAAGGTCTAGACTGGTGGTTCTCAGTTGGGGATGGTTTTGTCCCCCAGGGGATATTTGGCAATGTCTGGAGACATTTTTAGTTGTCACAGCCAGAGGGGTACTATGGGTATCTAGTAGGTGTAGAAGCCAGAGATGTTGTTTGACATCCTATAGTGCACAGGACAGCAGCCCTCCACAACAAAGAAATAGTAGTGCAATGGTTGAGAAACTCTGGTCTAGCCTGAAGATACAGATACTATCTTCTGGATTGTAAGGGTGTGAATATCATTGTCATCTCAGATTCCTATTCCTTACTGCCAGTGATTTGTATTATACTAGAGACTGTATACCAAGGCTGTGTAAAATATAATTTTAGATAGATCTTTATTTCTTTAGCTAAGGGTAAAGAAATACCAGTATGTAAAAGTATATATAGGAAATAATATATTTTATTTTATTTTATTATTATTATTTTTTTAAAAGATGACCGGTAAGGGGATCTTAACCCTTGACTTGGTGTTGTCAGCACCACGCTCAGCCAGTGAGCGAACCGGCCATCCCTATATGGGATCCGAACCCGGGGCCTTGGTGTTATCAGCACCACACTCTCCCGAGTGAGCCACGGGCCGGCCCGGAAATAATATATTTTAGATAGCAAGATCAGCTAAACAAAGAATTAAAAAAATTTAGAATCTAGTGTATTTGAGGGGCAAGAGAGAACAGGGAGACAGAAGCAGAGAATAGAATGGAACTGTGAACAAGTTTCTCGAGGGAAACGTAGGGAAGAGAAATAGGATCTCTAAGAATGGAGGCCACAAATCCCTTTATGTTCAAGGATTAGGAATTCATTTGACATGATGGGGAGAGAAGGGTGTAGTTTGCCCTAAATTTGGAATAAGATTGAGAATCTTGCCTCAGTGACTGTTTTTAGGAAAAGCCACCTTTCCTACAAACCAAGCAGCAGAACAAAGCTGTGAAGGGTCTGGGAGGAGAGGGGCATGTGTCTTGCCCAGGGCAAGGCTGGGTTCTGTGAGGCCACTGTATGTGTAGTTGCCTGACCTACATAAGGTTTATACTGAGATTTCGTAGACTTTTCTTATTTTTGTGTGTGTTTGATATGAACTTGTCAAGCTACTGCTGAACGGAAGAGATGAGAGGCAATGGTTTTGGCTTAGAGACATAGCTCTCTAAACCTCAGTTGGGATGTGCAGAAGTGGGAGTCACAGGAGGCAGCTATAATTTTACTCTAGTTAGCATGCGGGGCTCCAGTTGAAGGATGCTGTCTAAGACACTCAGCCTTTGAGACTGACAGGATTTCACAGAGTCGTTCTACAGTTTATGGTCCACCATTAGTTTCAGGTCAGCATGGGAGTATGGGCCACTCACCATGGGTGACTTGCAGTTCAGGAGGCATGATGGGCTAGGAGAGCCAGTAACATGTGGGTACAAATTCTGGCACATTGAAATATGGTAACCATGAAGTCCTTCAGGAGTTTGTGTTGTGATTAGTTTCAACGTGTTAACTAAATGTATTTCACTTTGTTTCAAAAAGGATGTAGGTGGTTTATAAAGAGGCACTGAGTATATAGCAAGATAAATTACATTCAGAATAAATAAGAAAAATGAGACAGAGAAAATAAAGATAGGAAACCAAGATGGAACTAGCAGTAAAAGTAATAGTAGTATGTCAGGGCTGGCCAATTTGCTGACTTCGGAGAGCATGGTGCTGATAACACCAAAATCAAGGGTTTGGATCCCATACTGGTCAGCTGCCAAAAAAAAAAAAAAAAAAAAAAGAAGAGAGAGAATAGCATGTAAAATAAAAGTTATGATGACCAGGCTACCTCGTAGAGATTAGGCCCTAAGCTTTCTAGGAGCCTACAGAAAGAAGGAAGCCGATCAATTAAAAAAAATTCACAAAGTCTGTAAGATGATAAAAACAAACAAACTTTGCAGGGAAATCACATCTATCGCTGATACAGGGAGCAGAGAGACATTATTCCCCAGGGTCCTCCTTAAAGGTATTTAATCACAAAATCCTGTGTATAGTCTGGTTATGTCTACATAGTGACAAGCTCTAAAGAGGATCGTTTCCTATGTCTCTCACATTAAAGTACAGTTTGGGAAAAAGCATTTGAGAAAGTAGGGCAGTATAATGGAGAGGGAGGACAGGCCTCTCTAGAGGACAGTCTGGCTTAATTCAGGGTGGAGTTCACAGTAGTTTTTTTTTTGTTTGAGTAGTATTTTAATAACTGATCTTTATAGGAGTATGCGGAGTGGAACCCCCCAAGTTTATAGGTAACAATTTCCTGAGAGTGGGCAAACTGAGAGATCAACATTGTAGGAAATAGAGAACATTTCTTTCCCAGAGATACATTGTGGAAAGAAGAATGGAAGGTGAGCTTCTTTGGAGACTTGTGTTAAGGGGAAAATATTCAAATTGTATTTATGGTATGGGCTCTGACTCTCACTGATGAAAGTTAGGCCTGTTCTTAAAAGATGTGCAATCTGAAAGGGAATGTGGTTGGGATGAGTGACTGATGACATGCAGGCCTCATGGGAACAGACTTGGAAACAAACAGAAAACTTTGCCCACTCTTGTACAAATTACAGCAAAGTATTTCTACAGATACCTTGGTGGAATTCTTTGAAGAGGTTTGGTGAGGGTACCTGAAAAAATATTGCAGATACTAATTGAACAAGTCATTATACCTAAGGAAGGTGGGTAAGGTCCTGAGATAGGTGCATACTTTAAAGCATCACTGTATTTAAAAAATTTTTTTAAATTGTATATAGTATCAGAAAAAAAATATTTTCAATGTATTGCTGCTATGAAGCTAAGCTAAAAAAAATAGTTTTTTATTCTGGCAAGATGAAGAGAGTGAAGTGGTGATGAAAAACTATAAAAAATATATAGGCCAAACATAGAAATATTCACTAGTTACCTGGCATATTTGTGCTTTGGAACTACCCTTAACCTAGATGGAAGTGAGTTCAGGTAAAAACAACAACAACAACAACAAAAAACCAAATAGGTTGAAAACTTTGGATGTTAATTACTATAAAAATATTAAAAATTTATATATCAGATCTGATGGATTATTGATAGAACTAGGATGCTGTACAACACTGATCTTTGGAAATTGACTTGAGCCTTCTATCTACAAGGACTGAATTTGAGTGGCTATGGTTAAAGTGGTAATTTTTTTTTTAATAGGTAATACATATTTTTCTTTCTTTTTAAAAAAGTGATTAGTGACTGGGTGTGGGTGTAGGGAAGTGGGGACTGACTGCAAATAGGTATATGGAGTTTCCTTTTGGGGTGATGAAAATGTTCTAAAATTGGTTATGGTGAGAGTTGCCCAACACTGTGAATATACTAAAAACCATTGAATTTTGCACTTTAAAGAGGTGAGTTGTATGGTATGTGAATTATATCTCAGTAAAATTGTTTTCAAAAAAATCATACTCCTGCTTCTCCACCCTCCAAACCAAACCCAAAGAAATAAAAACAATTTTGCTCATGAAAGTAACGGATAAACTGGACTTCATTAAAATTTAAAACATTTGTTCTGTGAAAGATTCTGTCACGAGAATGAGAAGATAAGCCACAGACTAGGAGAAAATATTTGCAAAAGACATACCTAGGGCCGGCCCGGTGGCGCACTGCGCTAGTGCGCCGCTTGGGAAGCGCGGCTGCGCTCCTGCCGAGGGTTCGGATCCCACATACAGACCGGTTCCCGCTCACTGGCTGAGCGAGGCACGGGGGCAACACCGAGGGTTGCGATCCCGTTGCCGGTCCCGGTCCGGTACGGGGGCGACACTAAGGGTTGCGATCCGTTGCCGGACACGGAAAAAAGACAAAAAAAAAAAAAAAAAAAAAAAAAAAAAAAAGACATACCTAATAAAGGACTTTTCCAAAATATACAGAGAACTCTTAAAATTCAGCACTAAGAAAGTGAACAATCATATTAAAAAATGGGCAGAAGACACCTCAGCAAAGAAGATGTACAGACGATAAGTAAGCATATGAAAAGGTGCTCTACATCACATGTCATTCAGAAAATAGGAATTAGGGCCGGCCCGGTGGCGCACTGGAGAGTGCGCCGCTTGGGAGCACGGTGGCACTCCCGCTGAGGGTTCGGATCCCATGTGGAGACCGGTTCCCGCTCACTGGCTGAGTGCGGTGCGGGGGCAACACCGAGGGTTGCGATCCCGTTGCCGGTCAGTAAAAAAAAAAAGAAAGAAAGAAAGAAAATATGAATTAAATAACAATGAGTTACCACTACACATCTGTTAAAATGGCCAACATCAAGAACACTGACAACACCAAATGCTGATGAAATTGTGTAGCAACAGGAACTCTCTTTCCTGATGGGAATGCAAAATTGTATAGCCACTTTGGGAGACAGTTTGGCAGTTTCTCACAAAACTAAACATACTCTTACCTATCTAAGTAATGACTATTTCCATCCCTGCAGTTGCTTAGGCCAAAAGCCTCAAGTCATCTTTGGTTCCCTTCTTTCCCTTAACACCCTGTATCCAGTTGGTTATAAATCTAGTGGATGCTGCCTTCAGAAAACATCTGGCATCTGTCCACTTGTCACCATTTCTTACTTTTACTACCCTGGTCCAAGGCAGTATTAACTTTTACTTAGATTATTGTAGAAGCCACCTAACCGCTCTTCCTGCTTTTGTCTTTGCCCATTACCTACCCTTGTCTCCCTCTTCCCTGATAGTCTTTTCTTTCTTTTCTTTCCTTTTTCCTTCCTTCCTTCCTTCCTTCCTTCCTTCCTTCCTTCCTTCTTTCCTTCCTTCCTTCCTTTTTCTTTCTTTCTATTTACTTATTTATTTTCTGCCAGTACTTCATTTTCAACACAGTAAATTTAAGATTATGTCAGTCTTTTACGTGTAAGGACCTGGGCTTCTACTGAGTGTAACAGTAAACCATTAATTAATAATAATTTAATAGTATAATGTCCTAATGTTCACCCCCAATGACCTAAACAATTCTGTGGCACTTTCCTGTTTTTCTCCTTATTCAGTCCACTCTAACCACACCAGCTTTGATCTTGTTTCTCAAACACAAACATGCTTCATGTCAGGGCTTTTTGTGTTTATTTTTTTCTGCCTGCAGTACTGTGCCCCCATAGCCTTGCCTCCTTCAGATTTTGCTCAAAAGTCACTTTATCGGTAAGGTTTCCATGCTCTCCCTATTTAAAATAACAGCCTCCTCTCTACCCCTGGCACTCATATCTCTTTTACAGTGCATCAGTTTTCTCCATAGCTTTTATTACTATCTGATAAATTACTATATACATTTTACTTATTTGTCTCTCGTCCTATTAGACTGTAAGCCCCTTGAGAGCAGCGCTTTTAGTCTGTTTGGTCATTGCTATTTCCTTTGTGTCTAGAACAATTCCTGGTAACATATTAGGCACTAAATAAATACTTGTTGCATTGAACAACTAAATATTCAAGGTAGTATAGTGGAAAGAGGTAGGAAACCTGGATTCCAGATCTGTCACTAAGATTAAGTAGCTTTATGACCTAAATCTCTGTGAGTCTTAGTCTTACCATCTGGGTCAAGAGAGAAGTTTAGCATAGGAGATTTTTAATGCAAACCAGAATTTTATAACTGAGGGAACCTTAGAGACAATCTTTCATTGTAAAGTTAAGGCTCAGAGTTTAGAAACATTGTTTCTCTCACCAGTATCCACTCCTGTTATAAATAATGGATGTATTATATGGCAGGACTATGGATTTGTTTTGAAGCATCTGGGAGTTGTGGGAAATTCAACCCAAGAAGGAGCTAGCTACACAGGGCCAGAAGGATCTCAGGCCAAAAGGAAAGAAAACCTTATCTCAGGCCAAAAGGAAAGAAAACCTTATCTTTGAGGTGCTATTTGAAGATCAGGAATTTATCCCAGGGGGCCGGCCCGTGGCTCACTCGGTAGAGTGCGGTGCTGATAACACCAGGGCCACGGGTTCGGATCCCATATAGGGATGGCCAGTTTGCTCACTGGCTGAGCGTGGTGCTGACAACACCAAGCCAAGGGTTGAGATCCCCTTACCGGTCATCTTTGAAAAGAAAAAAAAAAAAAAGGAATTTATCCTAGGAATAAAGACAAACCATTTGATGTTGAAGTTTTCTGTTTTGTTGTCTGATATATAGGAAATAAATAGCTCTATTTTCCCTTATTTTCTTCTGGGGGCCCCTTTTCATCTTTCTCTCCCTGCCATTGTGAGTTCTCTTCTATGCTTGCCTCTGTACAAAATATTGTAGCTATTTATAACTGTGTCTCTCATATATTAAAGAGATTGTAGCATTTAGATTTCTTAATATTTAAATTATTTTCAGGGGCCGGCCTCGTGGTGCACTCGGGAGAGTGCGGCGGTGGGAGCACAGTGGCGCTCCCGCCCCGGGTTCGGATCCTATATAGGGATGGCAGGTGCGCTCACTGGCTGAGCGCAGTGCAGACGACACCAAGCCAAGGGTTGCGATCCCCTTACCGGTCACAAAAAGGATAAAAAAAAAAAATTTTTTTTTTTTATCCTTTTTGTGACCGGTAAGGGGATCGCAACCCTTGGCTTGGTGTCGTCTGCACTGCGCTCAGCCAGTGAGCGGGAACCGGCCTGTATGTGGGATCCGAACCCTCGGCGGGAGCGCTGCCACGCTCCCAAGCGGCGCACTGTAGCAGTGTCCCACCGGGCCAGCCCTGTCTCCTAGAACTTTTTTCTCTCTTTTTTTTTTTTTCGTGTCCGGCAACGGATCGCAACCCTCAGTGTCGCGCCCGTACCGGACCGGGACCGGCAACGGGATCGCAACCCTCGGTGTTGCGCCCGCACCTCGCTCAGCCAGTGAGCGGGAACCGGCCTGTATGTGGGATCCGAACCCTCGGCGGGAGCGCTGCCACGCTCCCAAGCGGCGCACTGTAGCAGTGTCCCACCGGGCCAGCCCTGTCTCCTAGAACTTTTTTCTCTCTTTTTTTTTTTTTCGTGTCCGGCAACGGATCGCAACCCTCAGTGTCGCGCCCGTACCGGACCGGGACCGGCAACGGGATCGCAACCCTCGGTGTTGCGCCCGCACCTCGCTCAGCCAGTGAGCGGGAACCGGCCTGTATGTGGGATCCGAACCCTCGGCGGGAGCGCTGCCACGCTCCCAAGCGGCGCACTGTAGCAGTGTCCCACCGGGCCAGCCCTGTCTCCTAGAACTTTTTTCTCTCTTTTTTTTTTTTTCGTGTCCGGCAACGGATCGCAACCCTCAGTGTCGCGCCCGTACCGGACCGGGACCGGCAACGGGATCGCAACCCTCGGTGTTGCGCCCGCACCTCGCTCAGCCAGTGAGCGGGAACCGGCCTGTATGTGGGATCCGAACCCTCGGCGGGAGCGCTGCCACGCTCCCAAGCGGCGCACTGTAGCAGTGTCCCACCGGGCCAGCCCTGTCTCCTAGAACTTTTTTCTCTCTTTTTTTTTTTTTCGTGTCCGGCAACGGATCGCAACCCTCAGTGTCGCGCCCGTACCGGACCGGGACCGGCAACGGGATCGCAACCCTCGGTGTTGCGCCCGCACCTCGCTCAGCCAGTGAGCGGGAACCGGCCTGTATGTGGGATCCGAACCCTCGGCGGGAGCGCTGCCACGCTCCCAAGCGGCGCACTGTAGCAGTGTCCCACCGGGCCAGCCCTGTCTCCTAGAACTTTTTTCTCTCTTTTTTTTTTTTTCGTGTCCGGCAACGGATCGCAACCCTCAGTGTCGCGCCCGTACCGGACCGGGACCGGCAACGGGATCGCAACCCTCGGTGTTGCGCCCGCACCTCGCTCAGCCAGTGAGCGGGAACCGGCCTGTATGTGGGATCCGAACCCTCGGCGGGAGCGCTGCCACGCTCCCAAGCGGCGCACTGTAGCAGTGTGCCACCGGGCCAGCCCTGTCTCCTAGAACTTATTGTCTGTGTAGCCAGGGAGGGAGTTTGCATTTTGGAGTAGTCATTATATCATTCTATGCATTAGGAACTGTATGTGAAGCAAATCTAACCCCAAAATCATCACAGGGAAGTCTCCTCTTCTATCAGAATGTATACGTAGTCTTTCTAAGTATTAGTCCTTGTATTTTTTGTATTTGATCCTTAGTTTTAATATTGTCGTAAAAGTGTGCATTTTTTTCCTCTTCTTTCAGAGGCTATGTGACTATGTTTGTGACCTCCTCTTGGAAGAGTCAAATGTTCAGCCAGTATCAACACCAGTAACAGTGTGTGGAGACATACACGGACAGGTAAAATTTCTTGAGCAGATTTTTAGTTTTTGTACCGTTCATGGTCCCTGTGTGTTTCTGTTTGTGCTGCAAAGTTTTTTAAACAATAACAACAACAAAAAAACCCAGCTGGAGGTTAGCTAGGTTGCCTCAGTCTCTGTGACAGTAATAATTCCTGGTTTATCATTCTGGTGAATAAAAGCAGCAGTCAAATTATTCATGGAGTTTGTTGAATTAGACTTTCAAAGTGAATAGAATACAACATTATTCTTTGGAATGGTGGGGAGGGGGGTCAGTTGGAGGATATGAAACACAAACGTGAACTGCTCATAGTAATTATGATTAATAGGAGATGTTTTGGTTTTAGGCACTTTTTTCTATTCATTCATTCTATTTATTTCATATATTGTTGAAAATTTATCATTTTTTTTTAGTGGGAATGAGAATAGCAAAGATTCAGAAAAGTAAAATTGTTGGTGCATGATTTCACAGTAGATCACTGATAGAATGAAATGAAAAAGATTTAGTTCATTTTTTTGTCTACCGGGTTGGGTTTTTTTTCTACCCATGGTGGGAGGGTAGGGCAGTTTCCAGTAAAGACTGGAAAACCTGCTAGACACATTTCCAAAGAGCTGGGTGTTTGTTTGTTTGTAAGAATTTCAAAACAGTGAGGGGAGAGGCACATCTCATTTTTAGACTCTACTGTCAGTGTTTGGCCTAGTTGGAAACCTTATGTATATTTGTAGAATTTTTTTTTTTACTGGGAAATGAAAGCTGAACAGATCACTCATGGCCTGCTATATGCATACGTTGTAGTTGGGGATATAAGACCTATAGTACGGGGCTGGCCCGGTGGCGCACTGCTACAGTGCGCCGCTTGGGAAGCGCGGCGGCGCTCCCACCGAGGGTTTGGATCCCACATACAGACCGACCGCTCACTGGCTGAGCGAGGTGCGGGAGCAACACCGAGGGTTGCGATCCCGTGGCCGGTCCCGGTCCGGTACGGGCGTGATACTGAGGGTTGCGATCCGTTGCCGGACACGAAAAAAGACAAAAAGGAAAAAAAAAAAAAAAGACCTATAGTACATTGTGAACGATATAGTATTTATGAATGCCAGCAGATCTTATTGTCATCTGTGCCATTTCCCTGCCTTACATATAACTGCATAAGGAGCAGAAATGTGTGTAAATTGGCTCTGATTAGGGGCTGCTCCATGGGTAAAGTTCTGTTTTGGCTACTTACATGGCTGTTTTCTTTTTGGTTTTTCATGGTGTTTTCTGGATGGTTGAGGTTATAATAAATCTGACATCTGCATGTCTTCAGTTCCTAAATAGAGGCCCCATTATGTCATCTTTGATCTGTTAAAATTATAGTTGTCAAGAGTAGACTTTAAGAATGGATTTCTTAAAATCTCCATGTAACTTCTCTCCAAAAGTGTATTTTGCTAACATAAAGGATCTTAATACAAGCAGTACCTTAATTTCTAAAAACCGAAATAAGCCAAATAATATTTTCCCCTGGTTATAATATTAAAATTGAGGGGTTACTTGTCTTATCAAGAACTTTTTAATACATGAATTGAAGCTATGATCAAAGGTCAGGAAGTTAGAGACAACCTCAAACTAGAATAAATTTTAAATCATAAAATTGTACTTCTATATTACATATACCTTCAGTCAAATGTACAATTCCTAACATTTGTCTTGTGTTTCAAGATTAACAATGTGCTTTTTCACATATTCTATGTCAAATTTTTTCAGAGTCCTATGAGATAGGATCTTTTTATAGAGAATGAAACTGAGACTGAAAGATTGAAGAATTAGCCCAAATTCATTTAGCCACTAAAGGGCAGAGCTGAGATTTGAAACTTATCTGGGTTCCAGTTGCACGTATTATTTTAAGACTACCACCAAACTGTGAACACTGTTTCTCTGTACTTGCTAATCAAAAACATCGGATTTAAGCCTCTAAACATCTCCTGACTAATTAAATCGAATGTAAGATGCATCCTTTGGGACTTATGCAGTTGTCTTCCCCTTGAGGTAATTCTGGAATTGCAGGATTGGGTTATGAGTATGAATAAACATGTTCGTGAGCACATTGTGCTGAGAAGCACTGAAGCAGTGTAATCTAGTCAGGAGATTATAGACTTCAGTGTCAGACACAGCTTGGTTTAAATCCTGGCTTGACCACATACTTGCTATGTAAGAAGCCACTTCAGGTCACTCAAAAATTCTCTGCCTGTGGACCCTTGGTTCCCTAAAATGGTACAAATGCAACGGAGGACAAAACTGCTGGTGCCTCAACATGAACAAGGGAGTGGCACCAGATTATGCTGGTTGTCATTGTACTCTTCACCAGTGTGCATGCATAGTAAAATAAAATGACAGTTTTGCTTAAGAATGGACTTGGTAAAGAAGTAAATATTATTAATTTTATTAACTCTCAACCCTTGAATATCTTGCAAATAGTCTGTATGATGAAATGTGAAGTATGCATAAAGCATATCTGTTTCATACCAAAGAAAGGTTCACTCAAGGAAAAGTACTTGTGCAATTCTATGTAGTGAGCTGAAGGAGTTGCTTTTTTATGGAACACTATTTTTCCTTGAGAGAATGAATGACAAACTGTGGTTATTCAGACTCAGGTATTTGGCAACCATTTTTGCAAAAGTGAAAGAAGTGAGCCAGTCACTTCAATGAAAACAGTTGATAGTATTTGTTGCCAATAACAAAATTTGAGTTTGCTAGTGAAAAATTGGAATTTTGGAAAATTTGAGCTCACCACCTTGAGACTAAAAGTTTCGGTTAAAGACTTTTCTGATGAGGCGAATGGTGATGTTAATGAATAGAGTTTTTTGGTGATGGATAATGAAATGTCATTTCCATTTTCCAAATAACTAGTGGATAATCCACTCAAAATGTGAAATAAACCAGTCAGTCTAACAGAGTATGAAGATATCACTGATGTGGTTTCAGATTTCATATTGTGATTAAACTTTAAGTTTTTTTTTTTTTTTCCTTTTTGTCTTTTTTTCATGATCGGCAACGGATCGCAACCCTCAGTGTTGCGCCCGTACTAGACCGAGACCGGCAACGGGATCGCAACCCTCGGTGTTGCCCCCGCACCTCGCTCAGCCAGTGAGCGGCCAGTCTGTATGTGGGATCCGAACCCTCGGCGGGAGCGCCGCTGCACTTCCCAAGCGGCGCACTGTAGGAGTGCGTCACCGGGCCGGCCCAAAACTTTAAGTTTTTTAACTGCCACTTGTTTAGTTTTGGTATACTATTAAAAGAAAAATATGCACAATTACCTGAAAAGTTATTGAAATACTTCTCCCTTTGGTAAATGCATATCTTTGCAAAGCTGGATTTTCTTCCTATACTTTACTCAGTATATCCCAATAAATTGAATGCAGAGGCAGGTTATGAGACTCCAGCCAAGTTCTATTTAGCCAACATTAAAGAGATTTGCAAAAAGGTAAAGTGATGCCAGTTCTCTTCTCAATATATTTTTGTTTTGTTTTAGAAAAAATAGCTTATTTTTTATTAAAATGTTTGTTACTATTCAATGGCTCTGTTATTGATTTTTAAAAATTAATTCAAATATTTTTTAAAATTCTTAGTTTTAATTTCTAATATGGTAAATACTGAATTATATAATCTACATGAACAAAAGCTTTTTGGGGACCTCCAGTTTTTAAGACCACGAATGAGTCTTGAATCCAAAAAGTTTGAGAACTACTGAGCTGGTGGCTGTTTCCTTGCCTCTGATAATGGAATAAAATCTGCTTCTCAGGATTGTTTTTGGTTGAGAATAAGAACATTTACAGATTGCCTGGGATATGAAAAACATATAATAGATAATAGATAATATTTGTGAAATAACATGGGCTTCCATTACTGTAGGATGAAGGTAATTGTCTGCATACACTCTCAGTGTAGGATGAAGGTAATTGTCTGTACACGTTTATTATATGAATGAATTTTGGAAACTTCTGATATAGAGTAGGAACTATGGGTCCTTGAAGCAGAATATGTAATCATCTGTTTATCTGAAGGGCAAATAGAAATTTAAAGCTTTTGTTCAAGAACAGATTTCTATAAACATTAACAGAATAGTTTAAGGGCACCCACTCTTCCCCATTACTTTCGTAAAAGCAACTGACTTATAAAAATTTTAATGTTTCCTTTCTGACTTTGTGTGTTTACATATTCAATTTCTTTTGGTTTTGGTGCTGATAGCACCAGGGTCAATGATTCAATCCCTGTACTGGCCAGCCCCCAACAAAAAGTGACTTAGGTGTAATAGAATTACTGCAAAGTAGGTTTACAGTTTAAAAAGAGCAATAGTGAGATGGGGGATTTGTAATCATCTTTTTATAAAGAAAAAAAAGGAAATAAATTTGTGTTCCATTCTTTTCCCTAATCATTTTTCCATTTTGCTACATAGTTTTCATCATAAATATTATTTGTGACCACACAAGGTCCTTGAGTTGTTAGATCATAATTTAAAATATTCCCTTATGTTAGTCATGAAAGCTGTTTCTTTTGTTATTATAAATGATGTCATAACACTTTACGTTTACATAACATTTGTTTTTTTTTTCCCTTTAGGATGTGATATAGTTACAGAAGTGGAATTACTATAAACATTTTAATTGGTTTTGAAATGTTTCAACAGATTGCTTTCTGAAAAGTGAAAAGATTATGACTATATTATGGGAAGATATATATGTGTATGTTTCTTTTTTACTGCTCATACTGTATATATATAAATTATATTTGATACATCACACACACACACACACACACACATACCATGCACCCCCCATATATACCTCTGTGGAGTGAGAAGTATATTCTCTTCACAGTTTTATTAGTCCTTTTTGTGTTGCTATAACAGAATACCTGAGACTGGTGATTTATAAAGAAAATGAAATTTATTGCTTACAGTTTCTAAGGCTAGGAAGTCCAAAGTCTATCTGGTGGTGGCAACAGTGACTCAGGGATCTCACATTGCAAAATCATGGAAGCAGAGAGAGCAGAGCAAAGAGAAAGACAGACTCTCCTCTTTTATTTTTATTTATTTTATAAAGATGACCGGTAAGGGGATCTTAACCCTTGACTTGGTGTTGTCAGCACCATGCTCAGCCAGTAAGCAAACCGGCCATCCCTATATAGGATCCGAACCCATGGCCTTGGTGTTATCAGCACCACACTCTCCCTAGTGAGCCACAGGCTGGCCCCCAGACTCTTCTCTTCTTTTAAAGCCCTCAGAACCGTGTCCCTGACTACCCTTTTTAATCCACTTACTACTGCATGGTCCTACAATCTAATCACCT
Source organism: Galeopterus variegatus (assembly GCF_000696425.1). Classification (NCBI taxonomy): domain Eukaryota; kingdom Metazoa; phylum Chordata; class Mammalia; order Dermoptera; family Cynocephalidae; genus Galeopterus; species Galeopterus variegatus. The sequence continues at coordinate 549,658 of NW_007726660.1, forward strand.
CTTCAAGGCTCCACCTTTCAATTACCATAATAAGATTTTGCCCCCTCTTAACAGTTACAGTGGGGGCTGTTTCTAATACATAGAACTTGAGGGGCACAATTCAACCTTCAGTGAGTTTTGGGGGGACATAATTAACAGTAGAACGGGACAGCAAATTTTTTTTTTTTTTTGTCTTTTTCGTGACCGTTAAGGGGATCACAACCCTTGGTGTGGGGTCGCCCGCACCGCGCTCAGCGAGCGCACCAGCCAGTCCTATATAGGATCTGAACCCGCGGCGGGAGCGTCACCGCGCTCCCAGCGCTGCACTCTCCCGAGTGCTCCATGGGGCCAGCCCGACAGCAAATATTTTGAGCAAATATACTACTTAACTGAAATTGAACAATTGTTTCATTTATTTGCTTGCTAATTTTAAATTTCCTAAGGTTTTTTTTTTTTCAGTCTGAGAAGTAATGACTTTCCAGACTTTTGAAACATTATTATAAAAGATATTGCCTTATTTCTTTCAGTACTTAACATTTAAATTTCAGTTTTGTTCACTGTGACTAAGTTCCTATACTGTTTTTAGTGTTAGAAGTTTAAGTGGTAATTTCATTTTCAAGTGTAAAAGATAAATGTGTTGGAAATTATTAGTTGTAGTTGGTGTAGTATATTATAGTCAGTTCTCTTAATCCAAAATCTTTTTTTTTTCAAAAAAACTATAAAGTTTTCTTTAGGAATTAGGATTTGGATAATGTAGTTGACTGAACTTTATCAAATGCACAATTTGTCAGTTACCAATTTTCAGTGAAATAGAATATGATGAAATATCTAATTGTTTTTTATGGATCATTGAGAAGACACGGCACAGCTGTGGAACCTGAGGGTACACACACGCCTGCAACTCTAGAGCATAGGAAGGTAGCTCAGTCTGCTCTGTGTGACACTGTGCAGTGTCGTGTAAATTCATTTTTTAAAAAAAAGTTTTACACATTTGTTTCCTTATATATATATATATATTTTTTGTCTTTTTTCCATGTCCGGCAACGGATCGCAACCCTCAGTGTTGCCCCCGTACCGGACCGGGGACCGGCAACGGGATCGCAAGCCTCGGTGTTGCTCCCGCGCCTCGCTCAGCCAGTGAGCGGGAGCCGGTCTGTATGTGGGATCCGAACCCTCGGACGGGAGCGCCGCCGCGCTTCTCAAGCGGCGCACTATCCAGTGCGCCACCGGGCCGGCCCTGTTTCCTTATATTTTGTCTTGTTAAAATAGATGCTGATTATGGGTAGGGTGGTTAGATTAGCTTAATAGGAAGTTAGATAACTGATAAATGATTTCAAAATTCTCAAGAGACAGGTGGGCAAATGTATCGAAGAAAAATTTGAGAGAGGAGAGCCTGTAACTCTAATGATCTAGGAGTGACTTTATGGTGAGTTTTATTCAGTGCTTTCTTTTTAGGCTTGGGAATTGTGTGCTTGGCAGTTTTGCTTACACTTTATTTCTTATAAATGTAAGTATTTGGAGTCCTCTTAACTGTTTCTTTACACATTTCGCTCTCAGTTTTATTTTACTCCCTAACAGGAATTTGTAATCAGTGTATATTGCCTTTCTTTTATAGTTTTATGACCTTTGTGAACTATTCAGAACTGGAGGTCAGGTTCCTGACACAAACTACATATTTATGGTATGTAAACACCAGTGATACCAAGTGCTCATTTAAAATTGAAAGAATATGACTTATTACGTGTAAATTCCATAATAATTTTATTGCCACGTGACAATTTAAATATGTGAAAAGGTGATTCTGCACTTTTCTGCATTTTGCCATTGTCCTCTAGATGAGAATAGTAAAACACTGTACAGATAGGACTTGGTTGTAGCCATTAGCCATGGTTGGGCAAAAAAACAGCCCAGAACCACTGGTTTAAGGCATAAATCTTCAATTTACTGTGATTTTATCAAACTTTTTGAGTCTTCATTTTCATCTCTTATTAATCTATGGATGGACAGCTATACACACATGCACATTTGCCATGAAGGTGGATGTTTGCTTACTTTCCTTTCGGAATGTAATGTTACTATGGAACTTTTTTTTTTTTTTTTAAAGTTTTGAATCCTTCTATGTTTATCCTTTTTTACCGCAAGTTTCTAGGTCACCTTCCTATTCTTTTAGCTGTTTTCCTATTTGTGTAATATTGGCCCAAGTAAAACATTAATGGGAAGTGTAAATAGTACACATCATACGCAGTTGTTAAATACAAAGCTGAACCTGGAACACTTTTATAATTATGGTTGCTTTTACCAAAAAAAAATTTTTTTCTTCAAGTATGCCTCTCTTCTGACACAGTTAAAATGATTTAAAAATTTTATTAAAGTTTGTTCGAAAATTTTGGCCAGCCCATGGCTCACTCGGGAGAGTGCAGTGCTGATAACACCAAGGCCATGGGTTCGGATCCTATATAGGGATGGCCGGTTGGCTCACTGGCTGAGCATGGTGCTGACAACACCAAGCCAAGGGTTGAGATCCCCATACTGGTCATCTTTAAAAAAAAAAAAAATTTTTTTTGGATTCACACGTGAGCTTTTACTAACACCTACTAATGTATGTAATAGAGGTAGAAAGAGTGGTGGTTTTACGCGGAAAATTTTTCAGAGAATCGCACAGCAGATTCCTGTAGTCCTCTCCTACATTAGTAGAAGCAGTTTACTTCCATTTGAATTTTTTGTTAAAGCCCAATTTCCAGATAATTCAGAGTGTAACTGTTAGTTGTTATTTGGGGCTCATGTTTCTGGGTTTGTGCACTTTGATATTATTTTAAAAGAATATTGTACCTATTGTATTGTTTGTAATTGTAAACTTTTACTTCACAGGGTGATTTCGTAGATAGAGGTTACTATAGTTTGGAGACCTTCACTTACCTTCTTGCACTAAAGGCTAAATGGCCTGATCGTATTACACTTTTGCGAGGAAATCATGAAAGTAGACAGATAACACAAGTGTATGGATTTTATGGTAAGACCTTCTGTTTCTCTGATTCTGAATATTATTTTACTTTCCTCTTTGGAAAAAAACCACACAAATCATACATGTGCTTTATGTATTTTTTTCCTGCTTCCTCACTTTTTAACTCACCCACATCCCCCAATTAATTGAAAGTCATACCATGAAAAGAAGACCACTGTTAACTTTTTGGTGTACGTTTTTCTAGATCAGTGCTTCAAAATATAGTTCTCAGTTTATCTCATTGGAATCACCTGGGGTGCTTGTTAAAAATGTAGGTTGCTGGGTCCCACCATAGACCTGCTACTAATCACAATCTTTTGGGGTGGGACCCTAAAATCTGCTAAAGGTGAATGGTCTGCACATTCAAGGTTGAGAGCCCATTCTAGTCTTTGTGTGTGTGTGTGTGTGTGTGTGTGTGTGTGTGTACGTACACTCGTTTTAAAATGGGATTATACCTTTGTTTTTCACTTAATGCTATGTTGTGACTAGCTTTTTCACTTTATTTATGTTATTTTTATTACTACATCATATTATACTGTATGGATGTACCATAATTGATTTAACCAGTCTCTTTAGCATTGGACCTTGGAGTTTTTAAGTTGCTGTTATACACATCATTTTATTGTCACAAAGAGATATAATTTAGAAAATCGTGAGGATTGACTATAATATATAGATTGTCTTCTTTCTTACGTGGTTTTCAGCTACCCTTTAGACAATAGTAGTGTGTCTTTGTTTTTTTTTTTTCCTTCAAAATTAAGGAGAAGCCAAGGAGCAGAACTTCCATGATGTTAATTGAAAGAAGAGATATGTGCCCAGTTAACTACATAAATAGCAGAGAGAGTGTACAATTGGCAATATGTAAGAACCTGATTGGCAGTCTGTCCTCAGTGATGACTACAGGTGTACCTACTAGAGCTCGAGTATTTACTTGCACAATTTGCAGAAAATCTCAGAAGAGACAACGTAGGCTTGAGAAATGTTGAGATAGGAATTACCCATGCTCCTCTAATTAAGGGTCCTCTAATTTGTTTGATTTTATTAATCTGCTGAATAAGGTAGTCATATTAAATAAATTAATCTGTTTGATTGAATTGCGTAGTATTTACAACTACCAAAAACAATGGCTTTGGGTTATGTGAAATTAGTACTTAGTTCTTCCTGATTATAGCATTTTGGCCAATAATTTCAGCTGCCTCTTAGGGTCATTCCTGGAATGAAAGGACCACATCCTTAGGAGATATATATATAGTTAAACACTTGTCTACTTTTGGCTCTATGTGGAGAGCCTACCAAGGCTAAATACGTGTCATAACTTCCTGTCCTGGGGCCGGCCTGTGGCTTACTCGGGAGAGTGCGGTGCTGATAACACCAAGGCCACGGGTTCGGATCCCATATAGGGATGGCCGGTTTGCTCACTGGGTGAGCGTGGTGCTGACAACACCAAGTCAAGGGTTAAGATCCCCTTACCGGTCATCTTTTAAAAAAAAAAACTTCCTGTCCTAGTTTAAGATGAATTTCTGTTGTACTGAAGGCTGCTCTAGTATTGGATATATTGTTTATTTTTATCAGCAGATTCAGAACTTCATTAATGAGAACTCTTCTATTTCTTTCACAGACGAGTGCCAAACCAAATATGGAAATGCTAATGCCTGGAGATATTGTACCAAAGTTTTTGACATGCTGACAGTAGCAGCTGTAAGTTTATAAGAATCTTTTAAAACCTTAAGTATTTTCCTGCCAGTAACACATTACATATTTTTATCTAATTGTCATCTCAATTATATTATATTTAGCATTTATTGATGACTTTAAATATGACTGAGTTTGTTATTATTATTATAATGCATTCAGCTCTTTGTTATCTTTTTTTACTAGTTAATAGATGAGCAGATTTTGTGTGTTCATGGTGGTTTATCTCCTGATATAAAAACACTGGATCAAATTCGAACCATTGAACGGAATCAGGAAATTCCTCATAAAGGAGCATTTTGTGACTTGGTTTGGTCAGATCCTGAAGATGTGGATACCTGGGCAATTAGTCCCCGAGGAGCAGGTTGGCTTTTTGGAGCAAAGGTCACAAATGAGGTAAAGCCAACATTTTTGGAAAAGTGGTTCGTTGGTTGCTAATGAACTACATAAAGAACTATGGTGGCCACAGATAACAAACTTGTAGTCTAGTTTACTCAGACTATGGTGACTATGAATTTCAAATTTCTAGCCTAGTTTATTCATGTATGTCTTTCTTTAATGGTTAAATGAGATCACATAGTGAAAATGCCTACTACTGCATCCAGTTGGTCATATGTGTAAAATAAATGTTCCTTTTCTTTCAAATACTATAGTCAAGTAATAAGATAGCAAGGACAAGATAGGCAACTTTTTGAAGTTCAACTATTTTTAATTAACACACACACACACGCACACACATAAACACACACACAGAGGGATGACCTTATGTTGTGAAGTACTCCAGCATAATGGAGTCAAAGAACTAGGTTCTGATTCTTTTGGTGCCACTTAAATTAGATAAGCTATTTATCTAGTCTGAGCCTCTGTTTTCTTAAGTGCAAAAGAAGGATACAAATCTCTTTCAGAGTTAAAGAAATGAACATACTAAATCCTCAGTAAATGATAGATATTGATAGCAATATATTATTAAACCATAAACAAGGCTCCATTTGCCTAAACTTATTCAAATTATTGGGGCTAATTGTACAATGGGTTCTGTAATCATGAGAACTTTAATATTAACAGGATATGATACTTTATTTAAAAGGTCATTTTCTGGGGCCGGCCCGGTGGCGCACTGGATAGTGCGCCGCTTGGGAAGCGCGGCGGCGCTCCCGCCCGAGGGTTCGGATCCCACATACAGACCGGCTCCCGCTCACTGGCTGAGCGAGGCGTGGGAGCAACACCGAGGTTTGCAATCCCGTTGCCGGTCTCCGGTCCGGTA
>NW_007726660.1:556593-561908 GCF_000696425.1 Galeopterus variegatus
GGTATGGGGGCAACACTGAGGGTTGCGATCCGTTGCCGGACACGGAAAAAAGATAAAAGACAAAAAAAAAAGGTCATTTTCTTATATATAGGCTGATTTTAAAAATGTTTTGAATACTTACAAAGCCTTTCTAAATTGCAGTTTGTTCATATCAACAACTTAAAACTCATCTGCAGAGCACATCAACTAGTGCATGAAGGCTATAAATTTATGTTTGATGAGAAGCTGGTAACAGTATGGTCTGCTCCTAATTACTGCTATCGTTGTGGAAATATTGCTTCGATCATGGTCTTCAAAGATGTAAATACAAGAGAACCAAAGTTATTCCGGGCAGTTCCAGATTCAGAACGTGTTATTCCTCCCAGAACGACGACGCCGTATTTCCTTTGAGGCCTTCACCCATCCTGCTGACCCATTTTTCTGCCCTCTTCTTAACCCCAACTTTCTTGTATTACTCTGTACAATATACTTTTTATTGAGCACTTTGCTGCTGAAATGCTGCCTCTTGCCTTTTTTTTTTAAATTTTAAATTATCTAAATGTATTGTTTGTTGTGGTGTCTATAACAATGTTTTTCTATCAATTTTCTCTCCCATCCCATCCCCACCTTGGACTCATTTGAGAAGACTTGAGATATATCTTAATCTCACACTGCTGCATGTAGCTCTTGCTTATTTACTGGTCTGAGGAAACAGGATGTTTCCCTTTTTTTAGAAAATCCAATTGACAGATTATACCAAAATAGTCCTCCTTTTCTGTCATTCAGCCTTTTGTTTTAGTTTGGTAAGTTCTTAAGAAATTTCAGCAGCAAAGTTGTTATTCAGTGGGCATGATGGACTATAAATGCCTCGAGTTATGTATACCTGTCCCAGCTGTAAACTTCATTGTCCTTGTTGGATGATATTTTAAATGGATATAAAATAAATTGGTCTAAAGGGCTGCCCTTCTTGTTGTGTTTTTAAATTTTAGTTAAAAACTGCTACAGCTTATGACTTTGTACATTAAGATAATTGTACGATCTTTTTTCAGATTCCTTGTATTTTTTAATAAAGTAATCTTAAATAAAACCCAGATAGTTTAAGTGTAAGAAATTTTAAACAGCTTACATTGTTAGCTTAAAGTTACTCTTTTTTTGTTTTTTCCTAATCAGAGTTCTTGACCCTTTGGTTATTTACTGAGTTTAAAATTTCAATTGAAATTCAATAATATTTATTTTTTAAAAAAATCACTAAACTGTGCCTAAAGAACATAACTGCCATATTAATGTTTTGGTTTATATCCTCTATAATTGAAAAACACTTAATACTTGTAATGCTGATGTGTTTATTTGATACCAGTTGAGTAGAATGTGGTCAATCCAGTTTACAATCTATCATGAATATCATTAAGTAAAATCTATGTACTTTTCAATAGGAATCATTCTTTTGCTGTAACACTTGACCTTAACTTTTAGAAAGTATTCATTTTTTAACTGCAACTGGAAAGGTTGAAAAGTCAGGACTCTTGTATTTGTGAACTGTAATCCGAAGCAGATTACTTAAAGTGTAGAAAGAAAAAAATCGTCCTTTTTTGTAAAGGTCTGTGATACCGTATTTCGGCTATGTGTAAGTAATTTGAATATCCAAAGGGTTGTGATGATCAGTTCTTGATATGCAACTGTCCACTCAATAAGGACAAATGTTCCAGTATCTCTTGTGACTGTGGTCATAAATGATGTTGGAATGTACCATTTTGTGAAATAGCTGGTATCCCTTTACTACTATAATTGATTTTTGTCATTCCAGGAAATCCTTGTGAAGCCAGCCAATTAATAAAGCACTTTAGCCTCTGTTCAGGTAGTTTTGAAAACCAATTCCCCTTCAGGATAAGAACTTCCAGGTTACCTAAAAATGCAATAAAAATCTTTATAGTCTAATCTTCTTGGCACATAATTTTTCATCAGGGTTTTCTTTTACTGAATGAGCACAATACTGTTTTGATTTTATTTTCCCCCAACCACTCAGCTCCTTGTACAGTTTTTAATTGTATAGCTATATGGAAGAAGTGGCTAAGACATTTGCTGCACACACTTAAATGTTGGGTCAGTAGCTTTGTGTTACTGCCCTAACCTCAGTGTAATTCAAGTGGAAAGGTATTTTTATCTTATGGGGGTATGTAGCTATGTATTTTACTAATTGTGAAACACTGGAAATTAATGATGCAGACAACTTGGTGTTGTCTTTGAACAGCTCTCTACAGTATTGTTTTTCTGTTACCGTAAATTGTATTTAAGTGCTTGCTCTCCACTGCTTTTAAGTTGTACCAATAAAACCGGTAACCCTCAGCCCTTCCTTTCCCATTTGACTCTCCTTAGCTTACATTATGTAGTCGTTTTTGTTATCCCTGTAATGTGACTTTTATTTTTTAAGTCATTGGTGTACTACATTTATTTGTCACTAGTTGGGCATGTGCCAATAATATTCTGTCCATTCCTTAACTGCCATATCTGTTTTGCCTGATTTCTCTTCAACTGAATAATGGCTTTTTGCATGGAAAAGAATAGTTTTTACTATTGGACGTGTAAAGGGAAGAGAGAGTGAATGTATTGGACTTTGTAAGCCTAGAGGAATATTTGGATCCCTCTAATAAATAAGGGCTATGTACTACATAGAGTAATCATGTGGTGGAAGATACTTGCAAGTGATCATTTGTAGGCAGGAGGATCTGTTACTCCCTGTATCTAGGCTGAATGTAAAATCCCTTATGTTGTATTAATGGGGGTAAGAACTATTTTTATTTGCCTATGATATACTTGGTTTCTAATAAAGTGTCCTAGGCTCTAGTGAGAACTGTCTACTTTGAATTGCCATGTACTCCCTTTTCTCATTTGGCTGATGTGCTCTTGGCTAGCTTTTTATAGGTTAATGTATTTCCCTGAAAAATCTCACTTTAAATGTGTTCATCTGGGCCGGCCCGGTGGCGCACTGCTATAGGGCGCCGATTGGGAAGTGCGGTGGCGCTCCCGCCGAGGGTTCGGATCCCACATACAGACCGGCCGCTCACTGGCTGAGCGAGGGGCGGGAGCAACACCGAGGGTTGCGATCCCGTGGCCGGTCCCGGCCTGGTACGGGCGCGACACTGAGGGTTGCGATCCGTTGCCGGTCACGAAAAAAGACAAAAAGGAAAATAAATAAATAAATAAATAAATAAATGTGTTCATCTGGGCGTGATCCTAAAAAGCCTGGATCAAGAGTACGTCTAATATGCAACCTGCATCAGCTCCTATTCCGTCTGGATATCTAGAACCGTTGGAATATTTTGACGTCTTAAACCCCGTGTTTTGCTTCTGAAATAAGGCTTGAAATATTGTTCATTACATTAAGATTTGTGTGTTTTTGCTTTGTAAGCCTAGCACCAGGTTTTGGAAAATGCTTGTATTGTGAAAGCAAATCAGGACTCTTTCTGAGCCTCTTTCGTTGTCAGAAATAGAATCACTTTCTGTCACCTTCCAGGAAATTATGTATCTGTAGTCAAAGAGATTTAATAGCAAGAATCCAGATTTTTAAATGTAATTGTTTTAAAAATGCTGTTTGTAAAGCACCTTCGGTTCTTTGGATGAAAGATGCTATATATCCCTCAGTGTAAATTAATAAAAAGATAGGAAGTTTGTCAAAAAATAATTTCATCTAATGCATAGTCTGTAGTATGTCCTGACAAGAAGTTAGCATTTTATATAACCTAATTTAAATTAAAAAATGCTTATTTCTTCACTTGGTTGCTTGACTGGTAAACAAAAGTGAAACTTTTTTTTGTTCTGCATTCAACTAAGGTTCCAATTCTTTAATGGCAATATTTATTGTTATTACCTGAATCCAGTGCCCAGAACCATGCTTCATGAGGTCATCACAACTCTTTCAATTGTGTATTTACAGTGTGCACTGATGCTGATGAAATATGCAGTAGTAAAAAAAACAAACAAAAAACACCAAAAAGAAACATTTGGAAAGTCTCCTGACATGATGCCAAACACACTTTATGCTTGGGGAAGGTTTGTTCCTTATTCCCCTCCTGTTAGTTTTCTACTTCCTTGTCAATCAGTTGGTGAATATGTGCCTTTCTTATCCTCATTAGAGTAAGCTTATGCTGGCTTAGATCACTCGCATGTTTTCTTAATTCAAAAATGCGTGGAATTTATAGATTTCTTTTGTATGTGTCAACAAAAATACTTGTTACATAAGTATATTCCACTCAATCCCTAGGTACCCACTATGATTCTCAGCAATCTACTTTTGTGTATTATGGGAGTGGGATATAAAAGACTGCATGGAGACATTCAATGGAATAGCGGAAAGAATATAGTCTTTGGGATAACATCTAGATAAAAAGCCCAGCCCTGCTATGCAGTAATAGCAGCTAACTTGTATTGAGCACACTTAGCTAAATGCTGTATATACCCTATCTTGTGGTACCTGTACTATGGGTCTATGATTGTATTACCTTTTCCCCCTCACCCCTGAAATGAGGAAACAGGCTTAGAGTGGATAGGTAACTTGCCCAAGGTTGCACAGAAGAGCTGGAACTTGAACCCCTGTCGGGCACACCACTCTATTTTAAGCAGTATTTGTTATTGTAGCTGTGTAATCCTGAACAAATTGGATTCTCCAAATCTTAAATTTCTGTGTCTAAAATAAGAGAACACTATACAGGGTTGATCTCAGTATTTAAAATAGCACATGTAAAGCACCCAGTAACCCAGTACCTGGCCTAAAGTGCCATTTGTTGAGGGTTCACAGCCATATACCATTTGCCCAAATTCAACATAGTTGGGAAGTAAGAATAATTCAAAACAATATATAATTGCTAACATAACGTAGCTTCTGTAAGTGCAGTACAAATTTGGGAAAGGAAATGGTTGATGTAGGATAGGGTAATTGGAAGATTTGAAAGAGGATTTATAGGCATGAATTATATGTGGACTGGAGTGATGGGATGTGCATTTTTACAGGGTAAAAGCACAGAAGCAGAGATTACTAGAGCTTGGACACACGTGAAGATAAGACTTGAGGGTACTTCTTGGGAAGTCATAAGTAACTGCAGGTCTTTTTGTTTTTTTTTGTTTTTGGCAGCTGATCAGTATGGGGATTTGAACCCTTGACCGTATTGTTATAACACCATGCTGTAACCGACTGAGCTAATCAGCTACCCAGATAACTGCGGTCTGTTGAGAGTATCTACCATGTATCAGAGAATTATGGAAGATGTTGAAAAGCAGGCAGAGGCTTTTTTTTTTTTTTCCTTTTTGTCTTTTTTCGTGTCCGGCAACGGATCGCAACCCTC
>NW_007726660.1:563021-564625 GCF_000696425.1 Galeopterus variegatus
CTACTGGCTGTCACATTACTGATACATAAAAATTGTTTTTTTTTTTTACTTCTGGATACTTTTATTTCCAATTAATATAATAGACAAAGCACCAGTATAGAATGTCCCTTCATTATTTGAAAACATTCCTCCTTTCCCCCACCCTATTTGAAATTGGACACTGCTCTCCATATGGTTTACAGAATTTATTTCAAATGAAAGATGATTAGTCTTCTATCCCATGAGCATCCATCCAGCTGCCTTTCAATGGGTAAGCTGCATGCTTGCTGTAGTCATAAAAGCCCTTGAAGTTTTCAGGATAACAGAAAACAACCTGTACTTCACACGTGAGTTCTCGGCTCCTTTTAATTGAAATTTCTTGCTCCATGTATTGTGGCTAAGCAGATTCTTCATACCTGCAGAAATTTATGCAAATTTGGCAATAGGCAGTAATAGGTAGATTTCTAAAAGATTTTCCAACTATTGTTTCAGTTTAAAATTAATCTTCATTTTCTTTCAGAGAGATTCCCAACTGTTTTAAGTTATCACTAACAAAAATGTGTTCTAGTAAAATGGAAGTGGCATAAGAGAAAGTTTTATGTCTCCTCACAACTCCAAACCAGATGCTAAGGATCTACCAAACAAAAACTACACAAAGAATAGAGATGTAGAGAGGCTTTACTATCTTGAAGAATTTTATAATATGTTAACGTATTGTGCCTTATTTTCAATGATGGCCTTGTTAGAGTAGAAAAGAAAGATGACATTTATTGTGCTTAAGTGTTGGTAGTTTTTTTCATGCTTAGGTCTGTCAAAAAATGCAGTAAATTTTATTTTAAAATTGATTAACTGGTGTAAAATTTACAACAATCTGCAGTATCAGGATGATTAGCACACACCCAGGAATCAATTGTTTAGTCCTTTCAAAATGGAACACGCTGCTTTTAGTTATGGCATCCATACTGTTTGCAGTGTTCATTTTTCTTTCACGGTAATTTAAAAAATTTATTGCTTTCTTAAAAGCCTGCACCTTAGCTTATGATATTTCCTGCAGAGGATTGGGCATTCAAACCATGATCTGTTTTGGTGGATTCTTACAGTTTTCTGGCTGGATCCTCTATAAGGCGTACCTGTGAGATGTGAGACCATTTCAGCAGGATGTAGAGACGGGAACCGCATTCGAAGTGGTTCAAAAGGAAGCTCGTTTGGGAGAAATGCCTCACTGCCTGACCAGCCAGAGGAATTTGGGAAATTGCAGTACTTGGCTTTTGGTCCTGGTATGGTGCAGTGGTGGGGGCGCCAGCAGGTGTGTGGGATGCAAGACGCAGAGCCAGGAGAACCTGCGGGCTGGTGTCTGGGGCCGGACATGCACTTCTTATTTTCTGGCGCACGGTGGCGCTTAGGTCTCCTCCGGCCCTGCTAGCAGTCTCTAAGGCACCTCCGCCGCCACCTGCAGTCTCAACCAAACCTCTGGGTGGGCAGCGCAGGATGTGACGGCCCGCGCGCCCAATCGACTGCCAGGCTTTCGGTTACATTACGACTCTAGCCAATGGGAACCAAGGAGAGGCGCGGAGGAGGCGGGCCCCGCGGCAAGCCTGGCAGAGGCGCGAGGCCCTCCTCCCGCC
>NW_007726660.1:565492-574387 GCF_000696425.1 Galeopterus variegatus
CGCCGCGCCTGGGGAGGCGGGGCTCGGAGGGGCCGTGCACGGTCGGGAGGGGGTGGTCACGGGAAAGGGGAGGCTGGGGGGGCTTGCGGGGTGACTAGGCAGACAATGAGGAGGTGAACGTGGGTGGTTTTGGGGAGCGGGGCTGTGACGAATAGGGGCTGAGGATGGGTGAGGGAGCAGGAGGCAGAGCAGGGTTTGGGCTGAGGGCATTAGGGGAGCAGTGAATCCCAGGATTACTTGGTTTTGGTAAATAGGTGAAACAGGGCAGAAGGCGTTTGTAAGGTCAGGTGTGGGCTTGGCGAGCCTCTGGTCCCAGTGGGTGGTACATTTAGTTCTTGACTGGCACAGGAGGGTCCGGAGGTGTGTTCCTGTATGTTACTTTTAGTTACCGTCTTATTTGTTTGGTCTGTAGACTGACTGGCACAGTGGAGAAACCACCTCGAAAACGGAAAAGCAGGTAAGGCAAATGCCTTCCTATTTTGCTTCATGTTTTCCTATTTGCATGGCTGCACCTGTGCCATACTGCATAATTGTACACTGCCAATAGATGAAGTTTCTTATTTAGCTCCTTTTGTAATGAATATAACTACATGCAAGATTTTTCTTTTGAGGACTTCAGATTTCTACCTGTACACTTTTTTTTTTTAAATCTAAAATAATGTGGGAGAAATTGGTAATTGAGAAATTCTAGTTTTTTACTTTAGCCATAATTTCGGCTTCTCTACCATCTCTTTAAAAAGCTAACGTCGGAGCTGGCTGGTTAGCTCAGATGGTTAGAGAGGGGGCTGGTTAACACCAAGGTCAAGGATTCTGATCCCCATATAGATCACCCCCCAATAAAAGCTAATGTTTATTGAGCATCTACTATGTGTAAGTGCTTTGTATATATTATCTCCTGTAATCCTCAAAGCACCCAAGACAGTATGTAGTGTCTTCACTACTTTGCAGAAGAGGGAACAAGCATAGAGGCCAAGTATTTACCCAAGATCACACATCTAATACATGATAGAACCAGGATTTGAGTCCAAGCAGTCTGACTCCAGAGAATAACTCTTAACCACATGCTATAATGCCTCTAGTAAATATATAATTGAAAATAGGTTTTCATATTCCTTTATCTTTTTTCATTGTACATAGAGTCTAATAAACTGAAATGGTTGAATCTTTAGGAAAATAGAAACAAAGGGCTTTAGTCTACAAAGTGAATAATTCTTTGAGTAATGAACAAGAGGATATATTCATTCCACACACATTTTTGAGCACATTCTATGTGTCAGGTACTACATAGCAATTCTGTGTAGTCATTAGAAGATTCCTTTTTCACAGTTGTTGGCATTGGCCTAGAGAAAGTAAACTATAGTAGTGAGGATGTGATGAGTAGGATTGCTTTCATAGTTAATACTTGGCAGTCAACACTGTTAATATACAGAAAACCTCAACAGCAGGTAGATATGAAATGCTGATGGTGGAAGTGCCCACAGCCAAAGTTCCTTCGTCACTCTTTAGGCCTGTACTGTCCAATACAATAGCCACATGTGGCTGCTGAGCACTCTGAGTGTGGCTATCATGACTGGAGAACTGAATTTCTAATTAATTTTGTTGTCATTAATTTAAATTTGTGAACTGATTCTTGATCACTTGTTGGAAAATGTTTAAGTATGTTTTGAACATGTTGGGTATGTGAATCTTCTTTTTCATCTGTAAATTTTATGGGCCGGCCCGGTGGCGCACTGCTACAGTGCTCCGCTTGGAGCGTGGCTGCGCTCCCGCCGAAGGTTCGGATCCCACATACAGACCGGCCGCTCACTGGCTGAGCGAGGTGCGAGAGCAACACTGAGGGTTTTGATCCCGTTGCCGGTCCCGGTCCGGTACGGACGTGACACTGAGGGTTGCGATCCGTTGCCGGTCACGAAAAAAAAAAAAAAAGACAAATAAATAAATAAATAAAAATAGTCTAAAATAATGAAATCCCTCTAGGGTTGTAAAGTGCTTAGAATAGTGCCTGGCACATAGAAAGTACACAATGAATTTTAGGTTGAAAAGCACCTGTCAAATGCCTTTTATTTCCCACCTCTTTTTAAAATATATATGGTCTTGAGGATTAAAATTAGGAAGGGGGGAAAGGGAGGAATTGGTAAAGGACCATGAAAGTCAGCTACACTGCATATTGATTAATTTAAAATAAATAATCAAAAATAAAAATAAAGATATTATGGCAAAAAAGAATTGAGAGAAGAAAACCAGTGGCAGAATTAGTACATAGACCGGTTGAACCCACTGCAACTAGGCAAGCTGTGGCCACCACCCCAGGGCCCCACTGGGGCTCTGAAGCACGGAGCCAGGGAAAGCTGAATTCAGCCGCAGCCAGGTAAAGAGCACACCAAAAACACCATTTTCACACAGGTGGCCTTTTATAGCCATTGTAGTTGCCGCGGCTGTCGCAAAAGTGGCTAGTCTCTATAGCAGCAGTCACAGCCACTAAACAGATAGAACACTAGACTCTCAACTTCATTGACACAAGGAGAGGCACCAGCGGAGACCAAAAAAAAAAAAAAAAGGAGGTCCTCTCTATCCACAGAGCACACTCCAGAGTAATAGAAGAAGCATCTGATTTACGATAATGGGGAGGACTTGATCACACCTGTCTCAGTCCTGGACAGATCATCTAGTCAACAACCAACAGAGAACAGTTAATCTGTCAGATGAAGAGAACAAATCTATGGTTATTAAAGGGGGAAAGGAGAGCAGAAAGGGGGAAAGGAAAAGGTAGAGGGGCGGGGGAGGGCGAAAGGGAGAGATTGGATAAGGGGCATAAAAAATAAGTATGATTTGTAGTAATTAATATGCTAATAAAAAATAAAATAAAAAAATAAGGATACTATGGCAAAAAAGAAATGAGAGAAGAAGAAGAAAACCATTGGCAAAATTAGTACATAGACCAGTTACTAAGGTTAGGTTCTGTATCTGGCTCTGAGTCTCCTGGACCAAAGTGAAGAAAAAAATAAAAACTCACTTTCCATATTCATGGTGTCTGTAAATTCAAGCACATGTCATTCAAGAGAAGCATAACTTTTTTTTTGACTATTAGATCTGAGAGAAACTTCTCTTGTTGGTCTTCACAGTGGGGACACAGTGGTTTTGTGGGGAAAAAAATCCCAGTGATAAATGTAGTAGTCTTTAAAGACTGCTTATAATGCTTCTCAGTCCAAGTTGAGGTATTGCCAGAGGACAGTCTCCAGAGGGCCAAAGCAATGTGGTTTAGATATACAGCTCTCTGACGATTTGAACTTGACGTAGAGATAAAGAGTGCTGTGTAACTGCAGGGACTATGCGCGTTCTGTTCGCTGCTTATCTCCAGCAGCTAGAATAGTGCCCGGCACTTAGAAAACAGTTTATTTAATTATTGAGTGAATGAATCCTTAAACAATTCTCCACAAATATTATTTCTTGTAACCAAGTTTTGGGAAGCATTAGGCAGCAATGAGTTTAAGCTTATATTCTCTCTCTTTTTTTTTTTTTAAAGATGACCGGTAAGGGGATCCTAACCCTTGACTTGGTGTTGTCAGCACCACGCTCAGCCAGTGAGCGAACCGGCCATCCCCACGTGGGATCCGAACCCGGGGCCTTGGTGTTATCAGCACCGCACTCTACCGAGTGAGCCACGGGCCGCCCCTAAGCTTATATTCTCTTGAGGGTGTGTATTCTGCAGGTCTGAGTCAGGTCAGATTCTGATTAAGTCAGGATTTTGACCTGAATGGACAGCCAGCATACATTTTTAAAAGTCCTGTGGGCAGGACTAAGATTTTCTTCAGAAAACAGTTTTGGGATTGCTCTGTAAACAGAAAACAAAATGGCCAGTTAAGACCCTAAGGATGGGTGTAGCCAGACATTTTTTTTTTAAATAGCTGTTATTATCAGTTTCATACTGCGACCATAGAAATTCTCAATATCAAATGATATAACTTCCTAGTGAACACTTCAAGTTGTATTAACTGCTGAATGTAGCCTTAAGTATCTGATTGAGGTGGTCTGCTATGTAGAGTGGTTGACCGTATGTTACATATCCTGTTACATTTTGGAAAACAGTTGCCTAAAGTATAATTTTTATTTTAGGATTGTTAATGTTAAGTCATTTTTTTCCGATAGATATTCGTGGCTGAGTTATCTTTTGAGAACATTCCTAGTGTAGAAAAAACTATAAGACAGTTTAAGAAAACTAAGACAGTTTGAGATAAGCACCTCATGCCCTGTTAGTATTTCTTTGTGTCTTTTTCCCTTTACTAAAACTTATTTCCTTGTCTTAGTTTATCTTTGTACCCCGTAGTACTGAGGGCAAGCTCAATAAAAGTAGGGAACCAATAAGTGAATTGGTGGCAAGAGGAGTTAGTATGGGATTGGGCTTTGGTGGTCCAAAGTAATGTGATATTTAATGCCCCTGGTAAACAGTACTAGACTGAAAGGCATTTTAAGGTAAGGAAACTTGATCTCTCTGTGGTTTTGGAGAATTCTGAAGAGTTCAGTATGTCTGTTAATAATGTTTGGATTGTGAATGAGAGACTCCTTTGAGGTCTTATTAAGGAACAAAACCTATTTGTTTAGATAGGATTCACATTGATTAAAGCTTCACTGTATTATTTGGGGGCTTTTTTTGGTTATGTATTAAGGGATCCAGGCATTTTGATGGTATATGTAATTTGTTTAAGAAACATTTGAATGCTTTTTAGTTCTGGATTCTAGGGATAGAGACATGAGTGAGATTTACTGAGGAAAAACCATATATTAGTGGCAGACACTGAAGTATGAGACAGTGTAACAATTTTGCATATGTATAGGGTTTATAGTAATTCTGTATACTAGTAGTGAGGGCAGTTTCCGCAAACATTTATCTAGGCCCTGAGGTTTAGAAAGTTGGTTTTAGTGATAATGTGACTGTTGAAATGACAGAGATGAAAGTCTGGTTGTAGATTGACTAGTGATAAGGTCCCTAGCTGAGCTGAATTCAGGACCTGAACGAGGCCATATGTCAAGTGTTTTTAAGAGCTTGGGGCTATGGTGTCAGACTAAGTAGTGGTTCTCAACTAAGGTGGATTTTGCCTCCTAAGGGACCTTTTGGGTTGTTACAATTTGGGGAATCTAGTAGGCAGAGGCCAGGAATGCTGCTAACCATCCTACAATGCACAGGACAACCTCCCAATCTAATTACCCAGCCCCAAATATCAATATACTGAGGCTGAGGAATCTGGGACTAGAGTTTGAATTTCAGCCCTTCCAAATACTAGCTTTGGGCTCTGGGGCAGAATATTTAACCCTGAACCTGTTTGCTCTTCTGCAAGGTGTGGATAATGATAATACCTACCTTGTAGGATCATTACTCTCCTCTAAATATGAACTGCATAACTGGAGAGGTTTTTGTCTGTTTTCGTTACTACTATATTCCCAGCACCTAGAACTGTGCCTCACACATAATAGGTACTCAATTACTATTTGTTGGATGATTTAATGAATGGCTTACTGAGAGGATTTAATGAAATACTACATGTAAAGTACAGTAACCTGATATATACAGTAAGGACTAAATAAATGATAGCTGTGACTGTCATTAGTTTAAATATTTTATTTTGCGTTTCCTCCCAGTCTTTTTAAAAAATCAGCTTTATTGGCCAGATGCAAAAACAAAAAACAAAAACAAAACAAAAAGACCCCCCCAAAACATCTTTATTGAGCTGTTTATTTTATTTTATTTTATTTTTAGCGGCCGGTCTGTATGTAGGATCCGAACCCTCGGTGGGAGCGCCGCCGCGCTTCCCAAGCGGCGCACTGTAGCAGTGCGCCACCGGGCTGGCCTTTATTGAGCTGTTTAAAAAATAGCTTTATTTTTATACACTATAATTCACCAATTTAAAATATACAATTTTGTGAGTTTTGACAAATGTTTACAGTTGCATAACCACCCGAGACAGTCGTGATATCGAACATTGCCATTGCCGCCTTCTCAACCCCCAAATTTCCTCATGTTCCCTTGCAGTCATGGCTCTGACAACCACTGTTTTTTTTTTTCTATCACTATAGTTTTGCCTTTTCTAGAATTTTATATAAGTGGAATCATATAGTAGACTTTTGTGTCTAGCTTCTTACTCTTGGCATAATGCTTTTGAAATTCATCCTCGTTATTATGTGTAACTCTAGTTAATTTTTTTTTATTGCTGAGGAGCATTCCATTGTATGATTTTTACCATCATTTGTTTATCAGTTCACCTGTTGAAGGATATTTGGCTTGTTTCCAGTTTTTGCCCCATATGAATACAACTATTATGATCATTTGAGATAAGTTTTTGTTTGGACATGTGTTTTCCTTTCTTTTGAGTAAATGCTTAGGAGTGGACTTGCTACTTCTTATGATTAGGGAGTGTTTATCTTCTTAAGAAATTGCCAAATTATTTCCAAAGTGGTTGTACCATTTGGTGTTCACACTAGCAACATGTGAGATTCCATTTGTTCCATATCCTCACCAATACTTAGTATTGCCATTCTTTTACTGTTAAACAGCTTTATTGAGGTATAATTGTTATACAGTAAACTGTGTATATTTAAAGTGTACAGTTTGGTAAGTTTTGAAATACATGTGCATCCGTGAAACCGTCACTACTGTTTACTATTCTGTTGGTGAATTAAGGTTACATATCGTTGTGGTTTTAATTTGCCCCCCCCCATGACTAATGTTGAGTGTCTTTTCATGTGTTAATTTGCCATTCACATAACTTCTGTGAAGTGTCCAAATCTTTTGTCCACTTTTTATCAGTTGTTTGTCATCTTATATAGTTGTAAGTGTTCTTTATGTATTTTGTAAGCAAATTCATCAGGTGTACATTTTGCAGATATTTTCTTCCATCCGTGGCATGCATTTTACTTTCCTTCACAGTATCTTGAGGAGCTTTTAGCTTGAATAATAGGTTGAATGGGGACACTTTTGAGACAGCAGATACAGAAGCAAGAGTGAGTGTGGGAGGGTAAGAGTATGAGTTTATTTTGGCTATATTGAGTGTAAAGTGCTTCAATGAACCATCTCTAACCAGGCAGGCAGAATATATATGGGTCTGTTACTGAAAAGAGAGATTAGAACTTGAGATATAGATTTAAAAGTCATCACCAAACACATGGTGACCCAAGTCATGAAAATAAATGGTATAACCTAGGGAGAGCATGTTGAATGAAATGCAAAGAAATAGAATGTTACAGTAACATAGTGTGGAAATAGACCAAACTGCTTTCCCTCTTGGCTGTTATCTCTTTCTCTGCAGTATTATCTGTCCACTACAGGGTCTTTCTGCAGGTAGTTGCCACACAGGTAGTGTGTATCTCTAGGAGATTGATCTCTGTATTCTCTGGTGAGAAACTGAGATTCTAGAGGTAGTTACATGGAAAGCTGTGAGAGTGTTTCCAATCTGGATTGTGCTCTAGATCCAGAGCTTCTTTGTGATAGTGTTTACCTCAGTAACATCGCTACAGCAAACTCAGTGGTTTTGGTAAAGCTGTTTGTTGTAGCATGTGTCAGTGAAAACCTAGGGCATGACGCCAAAATTCAATTCTGTGAAAGCAGATTCTGCAGGGGCCAGGATAGCATAAAGTATGCAGCATTTTCATGGTAATACATTATTCAGGAATAAACCCTAGAAGAGTCAAGCAGTGATTTTCAAGGGTGTTCAAAAAGAGCTCAGAGGTTCCTTGGGACTAATTAAAAGGCTCCCTGGAGGATGGAGTGCCAGGAGTAGCCAGAAGGAGGTTATCAGGCTAGCCTCTAAGGCTCCTCTTCTAATCTTATGTGTATATCTATGTATATTTTTAATATGGAAAATTTCAAACAGAGACAAACTTAGAATACTACAGTGAACCTAAATTGTTCATCACCCAACATCAGCAAATATCATCTCAATCCTTTCATCTATACACCTCCCACTCTACCTGAAGCATATTGCATACATCATATTCTTCATCCATAAATATTTCAGTATGTATTGTTGAAAGATAAGGATTCTTTTTTTTTTTTTTTTGTCTTTTTTTGTGACCGGTAAGGGGATCGCAACCCTTGGTGTGGTGTCGCCCGCACCGCGCTCAGCCAGCGAGCGCACCGGCCATCCCTACATAGGATCCGAACCCGTGGCAGGAGCGTTGCTGCGCTCCCAGTGCCGCACTCTCCTGAGTGTGCCACAGGGTCGGCCCAAAAGATAAGGATTCTTTTAGAATACATAACAGAAACTTAAAAATTAATATTTCTTTAATATCAAATATTGGTGTGTAGATCCCTAAAGTTGACTAATCATTTAAAAAATAATCTGTTCAAACCAGGATCAGATAAGTTTCATAACTTGCAATTAGTTGATTAGCTCTTAAGTCTTCTCTAATCTATAGTTTTCCCAGTTCTTCTCTTTTTCTCTTTGCTATTTATTTGTTGAAGAAATCATGTTTGTTATTAAAAGTTTCCCAAAGTCTGGAGTCTGGTTGGTTACTCAGTTGGTTAGAGTGTGGTACTGATAACACCAAGGTCCAGGCTTTGGAACCCTGCCACCAAAACCAAAAATGAAATGAATAAATAATTTCCCAAAGTCTGAATTTTTAATTTTTTTAAGTAGTTGAGGTATAATTTGCATAGAGTAAAATTCACCTATTTTAGTGTGCAGTTCTATGAATTTTGATAAACGTGGTTGTGTAATCATCACTGTAATCATAATATAGACCAGCTCCATCACTCCCAAAAATTCCCTTCTGGGCCGGCCCGGTGGCGCACTCGGTAGAGTGCGGTGCTTGGGAGTGCGGCGGCACTCCCGCCGAGGGTTTGGATCCCATATAGAGACCGGTCCGCTCACTGGTTAAGCGCAGTGCAGGCGCGACACTGAGCGG
>NW_007726660.1:575387-577680 GCF_000696425.1 Galeopterus variegatus
GAGCGCCGCCGCGCTCCCAAGCGGCGCACTGTAGCAGTGCGCCACCGGGCCGGCCCTCATAGACTGAATTTTGCTGACATTATCCCCATGTTATTATCTAGCATTTCTCTGTTCCCGGTGTGGCTGTAAATTGGTAGTTAGAGTTAGTTCTAGAGACTTGATGAGATTCAGGTTTACTTTTTTTTTTTTTTTTTTAATTTTCTGGTGGCTGGCTGGTACAAGGATCTGAACCCTTGATCTTGGTGTTATCAGTAACATGCTCTAACCAACTGAGCTAACTGACCAGCTC
Source organism: Galeopterus variegatus (assembly GCF_000696425.1). Taxonomy (NCBI): domain Eukaryota; kingdom Metazoa; phylum Chordata; class Mammalia; order Dermoptera; family Cynocephalidae; genus Galeopterus; species Galeopterus variegatus. Next base: position 575,677 of record NW_007726660.1, read on the forward strand.
TAAGTACATATCACTGGAGTGGTATGTACTTCCATTAAAGCCTTCCTGGTTTTTTGATGTTAGGAACCCATAGTAATCAGTGTCTAGATTAATAATTTCATTAGGAGTTGCAAGTGGTGATATTCTAATTCTTTCATTTGTTCATTATTAGCTGGAATACTTCTAGAAAGAGAAGTTTCCTTTGTTGACTTAATAAATTTTTAAAATTTATCTTTAAAATTAATATACAGTCAGGGCCAGCCCATGGCCCACTTGAGAGAGTGTGGTACTGATAACACCAAGGTCACGGATTTGGATCCCTATATAGAGATGGCCGGTAGGCTCACTTGGGAGATCGTGGTGCTGACAACACTAAGTCAAGGGTTAAGATCCCCTTACTGGTCATCTTTTAAAAAAATAAAATAATAAATAAAAAATAATAAAATTAAATTAACATACAGTGAAATTGATTTTTATATTTTCAGTTCCATGAAATTGAACATGGGTATAAACTCATAAAACCACCACTGTGGTAAGAGTATAGAACATTTTTACTTCCCCCAAAAAACTCTCTTGTGCTGTCCCATTGAAGTCACATTCTTTCTGCACCTGCAGTCTCCAGGCAACTGATTTGTTCTCTTTCCCTTCATCGACTTTGATTTTCCTTGGGTATAGTTTGTAAAAGGAAAAACAGGATAAATGCTTACTTTTACCCCTTTGTTTACCTGTTTTCAGTGTGAGTTGGTTTTCTGTCATGCTCCAAACGTAATTGGCTTTCTTTGTTTCTTTTTTGTTTTATTAGTAATGTTATTATCAGTTCGTGGATTTAAACATGTTCAATGAGGTTCAATCCATTATAATTATTTTTCTTATTGATGTTTATATTGACCTAGCTTTGACCAGTGGAACCCTCTTTAAGTTAGCTCCAGGGTCTTTTTGATAGACTGTACTGGTTTGTGAGAGCTTCCACATTTGACAAGATATTCCAGGCTTGTCTTGTACGTGTTTTGCTTAGATCTGGAATTGGCCATTTCTCCAAGGAAAATGTTTCTTATAACATCATTCTGCTTCTAATAACCTGTTTTGTATCTTGAAATTCTATTTGTGTAGAATTTTGTTTGAAAGAAAGGATCAGATAGCCTAAAAGTAGTTTTGAAAGCAAGAAATCTAGATGAATGGATTATATACTATGTCCTTCAGTAATCCTTCATAAATGCAATTTCTCTTTTTTTAGGACCTGATGCAGGATTTAGGGGTAAGGAGTGACGACATCTACAACCTACTCTAAAATGATTTAGCAAGAAAAAAAAAATAGACACACACATATATGAGAGAGAGAGAGGAAGGAAGGGTTGTGAAACAAATGTAAAATTGGTAAATACAGGGTAAAGGGTATATGAGAATTCACTGTACTATTTTAACAACTTTTCACAGATCTAAAAATTTTCAAAATATAAAGTTAACATATTCATATTTCACAACCCAGCAATTTATTTTTTTTATTTTTTTTGTCCTTTTTGTCTTTTTTCGTGACTGGCAACGGATCGCAACCCTCAGTGTCGCGCCCGTACCGGACCGGGACCGGCAACGGGATTGCAACCCTCGGTGTTGCGCCCGCACCTCGCTCAGCCAGTGAGCGGCCGGTCTGTATGTGGGATCTGAACCCTCGGCGGGAGCGCCACCGCACTCCCAAGCGGCGCACTGTAGCAGTGCACCACCGGGCCGGCCCATCTTTTTTTAGGTTTTTGATGAAAGTTGAGTAATACACAGTTGGGAGTTATTTATTTTTTTTATAAAATCCTGAAATATAGATAATCTATAATGCTGATTATGGCTGGATCTATCTTCTGACAAGCCCAAGATTTTTCTGAGGGGGAGGGGAACCCAGTTGGATACACATGGACATATAACTAATTGCTTCATATTTATACGTTAGGAGAGTATATCCTGGAAAAATTTGGGGGTACTATATCACTCATGGAAAATCTTTTTTTTTTTTTTTTTTTTTTTTTTTTTTTTTTTTTT
>NW_007726660.1:577690-591942 GCF_000696425.1 Galeopterus variegatus
CTTTTTGTCTTTTTTCGTGACTGGCAACGGATCGCAACCCTCAGTGTCGCGCCCGTACCGGACCGGGACCGGCAACGGGATTGCAACCCTCAGTGTCGCGCCCGTACCGGACCGGGACCGTCAACGGGATTGCAACCCTCGGTGTTGCGCCCGCACCTCGCTCAGCCAGTGAGCGGCCGGTCCGTATGTGGGATCTGAACCCTCGGCGGGAGCGCCGCCGCGCTCCCAAGCGGCGCACTGTAGCAGTGCGCCACCGGGCCGGCCCTCATAGACTGAATTTTGCTGACATTATCCCCATGTTATTATCTAGCATTTCTCTGTTCCCGGTGTGGCTGTAAATTGGTAGTTAGAGTTAGTTCTAGAGACTTGATGAGATTCAGGTTTACTTTTTTTTTTTTTTTTTTAATTTTCTGGTGGCTGGCTGGTACAAGGATCTGAACCCTTGATCTTGGTGTTATCAGTAACATGCTCTAACCAACTGAGCTAACTGACCAGCTCTAAGTACATATCACTGGAGTGGTATGTACTTCCATTAAAGCCTTCCTGGTTTTTTGATGTTAGGAACCCATAGTAATCAGTGTCTAGATTAATAATTTCATTAGGAGTTGCAAGTGGTGATATTCTGATTCTTTCATTTCTTCATTATTAGCTGGAATACTTCTAGAAAGAGAAGTTTCCTTTGTTGACTTAATAAATTTTTAAAATTTATCTTTAAAATTAATATACAGTCAGGGCCAGCCCATGGCCCACTTGAGAGAGTGTGGTACTGATAACACCAAGGTCACGGATTTGGATCCCTATATAGAGATGGCCGGTAGGCTCACTTGGGAGATCGTGGTGCTGACAACACTAAGTCAAGGGTTAAGATCCCCTTACTGGTCATCTTTTAAAAAAATAAAATAATAAATAAAAAATAATAAAATTAAATTAACATACAGTGAAATTGATTTTTATATTTTCAGTTCCATGAAATTGAACATGGGTATAAACTCATAAAACCACCACTGTGGTAAGAGTATAGAACATTTTTACTTCCCCCAAAAAACTCTCTTGTGCTGTCCCATTGAAGTCACATTCTTTCTGCACCTGCAGTCTCCAGGCAACTGATTTGTTCTCTTTCCCTTCATCGACTTTGATTTTCCTTGGGTATAGTTTGTAAAAGGAAAAACAGGATAAATGCTTACTTTTACCCCTTTGTTTACCTGTTTTCAGTGTGAGTTGGTTTTCTGTCATGCTCCAAACGTAATTGGCTTTCTTTGTTTCTTTTTTGTTTTATTAGTAATGTTATTATCAGTTCGTGGATTTAAACATGTTCAATGAGGTTCAATCCATTATAATTATTTTTCTTATTGATGTTTATATTGACCTAGCTTTGACCAGTGGAACCCTCTTTAAGTTAGCTCCAGGGTCTTTTTGATAGACTGTACTGGTTTGTGAGAGCTTCCACATTTGACAAGATATTCCAGGCTTGTCTTGTACGTGTTTTGCTTAGATCTGGAATTGGCCATTTCTCCAAGGAAAATGTTTCTTATAACATCATTCTGCTTCTAATAACCTGTTTTGTATCTTGAAATTCTATTTGTGTAGAATTTTGTTTGAAAGAAAGGATCAGATAGCCTAAAAGTAGTTTTGAAAGCAAGAAATCTAGATGAATGGATTATATACTATGTCCTTCAGTAATCCTTCATAAATGCAATTTCTCTTTTTTTAGGTTTTTTTTTTTTTTTTTTCCTTTTTGTCTCTTTTTTTGTGACCGGCAACGGATCGCAACCCTCAGTGTCGCGCCCGTACCGGACCGGGACCGGCAACGGGATTGCAACCCTCGGTGTTGCGCCCGCACCTCGCTCAGCCAGTGAGCGGCCGGTCTGTATGTGGGATCTGAACCCTCGGCGGGAGCGCCCCCGCCCTCCCAAGCGGCGCACTGTAGCAGTGCACCACCGGGCCGGCCCCTCTTTTTTTAGGTTTTTTTTTTTTTTTTTCCCTTTTTGTCTCTTTTTTTGTGACTGGCAACGGATCGCAACCCTCAGTGTCGCGCCCGTACCGGACCGGGACCGGCAACGGGATTGCAACCCTCGGTGTTGCGCCCGCACCTCGCTCAGCCAGTGAGCGGCCGGTCTGTATGTGGGATCTGAACCCTCGGCGGGAGCGCCACCGCACTCCCAAGCGGCGCACTGTAGCAGTGCACCACCGGGCCGGCCCATCTTTTTTTAGGTTTTTGATGAAAGTTGAGTAATACACAGTTGGGAGTTATTTATTTTTTTTATAAAATCCTGAAATATAGATAATCTATAATGCTGATTATGGCTGGATCTATCTTCTGACAAGCCCAAGATTTTTCTGAGGGGGAGGGGAACCCAGTTGGATACACATGGACATATAACTAATTGCTTCATATTTATACGTTAGGAGAGTATATCCTGGAAAAATTTGGGGGTACTATATCACTCATGGAAAATCTTTTTTTTTTTTTTTTTTTTAAAGATGACTGGTAAGGGGATCTTAACCCTTGACTTGGTGTTGTCAGCACCACGCTCAGCCAGTGAGCAAACCGGCCATCCCTATATGCGATCCGAACCCGGGGCCTTGGTATTATCACCACCGCACTCTCCCGAGTGAGCCATGGGCCGGCCCCTCATGGAAAATCTTAATGTGTTGATGGAGCAGTTTGTTTGGAACTTTCTTTGAAACCACCATGATTACTTATTTGCAAAAGATATCCATAAATTAGAAAAGTAATTGACCATGTAGCAAGTATGAATCTTCTTTAATAAAATCAGGTAAACAAAAATGTTAACAATGTTTTATTTCCTTTAAATGAAATTAAATCCTGCCTTGGTACCTCCCCCCCCCCATTCTACCAAACTAATGAGAAATTCAATCTCAGTGATTAATAATGAGTATCCACCGTTCCTTTGGGTTATATAGGAATCTGAGTGACTTATGAAGAACCAGGAGAAGGGTGGAAGGCTAGTTTTCAGTCGATCATGACTGTGACTGATAAGCATATTGTTTAAGAGGATATGGGTCCTTGAAGTTTTGATGGCTCTTCTAGTTTTGGCCAAGCTCAGGCACAAGATTCTACAGAAATCTGGTATGCAGATTCTGGTATCCAGGTTTCAGCTCATCTAGGTACAACACATGCCCGTTTCCCTCTAAGGACTTGCCATTTATCTAGAGCACCACTAGGAAGTGGGATTGCAGGCTGCCTCTTTTTGTAGGTCCCTAAGAAGCACCTTCCTCTTCCCAAATAAATTCACTCCCTTTTTTCTTCTTGTTTCTCCCATCTTTCTCCTTTCAAAGGCACTTATCTTTCCACCCTTCTTTCAGTATTATCTCCTCAAGGAGTTCACATTTTCAGAAAACAAGCACAAACCTCCCCTGAGGCAAGGAAGCAAATTAGGACTATCTTCTTGGAGATAGGGGAATACAGTGAGGATTAAACATCCACTGATGTCTTAATAATTTATCCAGGGCTGGCCGGTTAGCTCAGTTAGTTAGAGCTAACACCAAGGTCATGGGTTTGGATGCCAAGAAAAAGTATCCAGCTACTTTTTTTTTTCCTCAGTAATTCCTTTAATCCATGTGGTGGTTTCAAAGATCTGGCTACACATTCTTTGGTTCTCCTTTCTTGAAAAGATGGAGCTTAATTCTCCTCCCTTTGAGTGTGGGCTGGACTTAGTAGCTTACTTCTGTTGAATAGAATACAGGGGCTCTCTGGTTCTCAGTTGGTTAGAGTGTGGTGCTAATAACACCAAGGTCCAGAGTTTGATCTCTGTACTGGCCAGCTGACAAAAAAAAAAAAGAATAGAAAATAGCAGAAGTGATGAGATGTCACTTCCCACATTGGGTTATAAAAAGACTCTGGCTTCTGCCTTGGGTGATATCTCTCTGTCTCTCTGTCTGTCTCATATCAATCGCTGTGGGAGAGGCTAGCTGCCCTGATATGAGGCAGCCCTGGATAGAGGGAAGCCAGTTGCCGTGTTGTGGAGACCCACAGACAGCCTGCAGGGAGGGCCATGTGGTGAGGAAGGAAGGCCTGCCAGCAGCCACCCAAGTGAGCTTGGAAGCAGATCTTCTGAGTCCTGCTGGCAGCCATGGGAAAGGCTCACACGAGTGAGCTTGGAAGGGGATTGTCCTAATCTAGTTGAGCCTTGGGATGACTGTAGCCCCAGCCAACAGCTTGACTCTGTTATTGTCCTGGCTTCACAAGGGCTGGGTTATGTGAGCCTGTGATTTTCCTTGGAGAGTCTGCTTCTTCCAGCACTGGCACCATTGTATCCAAGGGGTTCAACATCTGGATAAGCTTTCTCTCATTCTGGATAGGTCTCTGATGGGCAAAGAATGTGTGTGTGTGTGTGTGAGAGAGAGAGAGAGAGAGAGAGAGAGTGTGTATGTGTGTTTTTGAAGCAGCTGTATTTTGATTAAAGGCATTGAAGGGCTGTTCACTTTCTGGCAGTGATGTGTGCCTGTCCTGCCAGCTGAGTCTGCAGCCATTCTCTCTTCATTTTTATTATTTTATTTTATTTATTTATTTTTTTTCCTTTTTTTGTCTTTTTTCGTGACCGGCAACGGATCGCAACCCTCAGTGTCGCGCCCGTACCGGACCGGGACCGGCAATGGGATCGCAACCCTCGGTGTTGCACTCGCACCTTGCTCAGCCAGTGAGCAGCCGGTCTGTATGTGGGAACCCTCGGCAGGAGCACCACCGCGCTCCCAAGTGGCGTACTGTAGCAGTGCGCCACCGGGCCGGCCCCTCTCTTCATTTTTAGAGTCTTTGGTCTCCCTGGTCTCTTGCCCCACAGATTGGGAGGTAGTCCTCTGCTCATGTTCACCCTTATTAGGGGAAGAGCCATAAGGTAGTTGTCCAGTGGAAAGTCAGTTTTCTCTGCCTGGTACCTGTCACCAGGTTTGGAACTCTTTTTCAGCCTCTTCTTGGGGTTGAGCCTGTGAAGAGTGGGAAAATCAGAGTCAAGTAAGCTGTGATGATTAATTTTGTTTGTCAGCTTGACTGTGCCACTGGGTGCCCAGGCATTTGGTTAAATATTATTCTAAGTGTGTCTGTGAGAGTGTTTCTAGATGAGATTAACATTTGAATCTGTAAACTGAGGAAATCAGATTGCCCTCCCTAATGTGGGTGGGTCTCATCCAGTCATTCAAAGATCTGACTAGAATGAAAAGGCCGAGCAGGAGAGAACTCCCCTTGCCTGATTCTGAGCTAGGACGTCTGTCTTTTCTTGCCTTTGGACTTGAACCGAACCTTTCACTTGAGCCTACCAGCTCTTGGACTGGAACTCATTCCACTGACTCTCCAGTTTGCCGACTACGGATCTTGGGACTTCTCAGCTTTCATAATCACATGAGCCAGTTCCTTATAATAAATCTCCTTCTCTCTCTCTCTCTCTCTCTATATATATATCTTTTAACATATATCTCCTGTTGGTTCTGTTTTGCTGGAGAACCCTCACTAATACATAAGCCCAGTCTTTTATGGCCTTACTTTCATTTTATCCCAGGTTTTCCAAAGTGCTCCTAAAGCTTTCAGCACTTCTGTATGACTAGCTGTGCATTCCCTTCATTGATGCAGTCTTCCAAGAAATGGCCATTTTCACCCAGGCTAAAGCAGAAGGAGAGGTGCTTGGGTTTTCATAAACTTGGCGGCTATTTTGGAAACATTTCTCTCTAAGGCTAGGCACCACCCACTCTTTGTATTCTTGTTTTGCAGTAGAGGTTCTTATCCCTCAGCTCTCTCTCCATATATTCCACAGCCCTTAAAAGCCTATGTTCTTGTTTGGCATTGTCCTGGGAGTTCTCCAGATGGGGAGTCCATGTTGAGGGTGCTCATGTGTGGTTTCCCAAAAGCCTACAAGGTGGCAGTCAGGACTTTTAAACTATTGTGATTTCCAAACTACAGAGTTATTATGTATAGATTTTTAGAGAACAACTGCCAAAAATATTTTAAATTTAGAATAGTTGCCTTTAGCCTGTCTTTCTAACAATAGATAAGCAAGCCATTTTTAATTAAGTTTATTACTAGCTGATGATAATAAAATTGTCATCAACAAGTAAGAGAATTCTTGTTTATAAAATAGAAATGTGCATCTATATTGCCCCAAACAAGTTTTAAATCATTAAGATACAAGTTAAAAAGAAGGGGAAATGATTTTAATAATTTATAAGAAAATTAGTTTCTGAGTCTAACCATAAGCACAGTAGGAGGAATCCTAGTGTAACATACTTGCAAATGAAGTCCTTAAAAATTCCTGTCTTTCCAAGTATAGTTTACTCTCACTTGTTTACCAATAACTGATATGTATTCAGTGTTTCCTAAGAATTCTATCCAAATCAAATGTCTCATGTACATACTATTATATATAAATGCCCTTGTCACAAAATACAAATAAACATTTAGTAGAGGTGTTAGTCAATTCATGGCACTTCTGTCATTATTGATTTTTCTCAATAACCAGATAATAAAATCACAACAATTGTCATATGGATGTCCACAGAATTTTTACTCTTGAAAAGATGTTTTGGGCTGGCCAGCTATCTCACTTGGTTACAGCATGGTGCTAATAACACAAGGGTCAAAGGTTTGGATTCTCATACTGGCCAGGCACCAAAAAGGAAAAAAAGAAAAACGGGGCTGACCGTTAGCTCAGCTGGTTAGAACATGGCGAAGAGTTCAGATCCTTGTACCCGTCAGCTGCCAGGAAAAAAAGAAAAGAAAAGAAAAGATGTTCTTATACTCGAAAACATTGGAAGCCACTGGATTAAGTGATCTCTATAGCCATTTCTAGCTCTAATATGTGGGAAAAAAGGACTTCAGCTTAAGGGTGAAGTTTTAGTATAAGAATGTATTTAAAGAGCATACGTTACAGCATGCTGGTGGAATCCCCAGAGCCTTGGTAGCTTTCAAGACCTTTCTTTTTTTTTCCTACATGCCCTAAGGGTTTGAATCATCTTTTTTTCCAACACCCATTATGCAATCTATTGTTCCCTCGGCCCACAAACTCTTTTTTGATACAGGATGCAGGTACCTCAGCTTTTCCATTACCTTATTACTGCTGAAAGTATTTGACAGACACTTTCATTTTTAAGAATTTTTACTGGTAGTAACAACAGAGAATGAAATGAATGAATAAAAATTTGTGCATGTTAGAATTTAGAATTTTACTGAAAATAAGAGATTTTCCTGATTCATTGAAAGGTAAGTGAGAACATCTCAGTTTTCTACTAGTTGATAGAATAAAGGCAGTAGACTAAGTGATGTCACAATGTGTTTAATTTTTAGTGGGAGATTACTCATATTCCTTATTTTACCACTTTTTTTCTGGGAAGTACCTCACCATTCTTTCTCCTGTTTTTCTCTATCATTTGCCTCTGAAGATAATTACCTATAGGCCATTGAGTTCATGTCATCACAATAACTCCAGGTTACTGTTTTCAATCTTTTTGCCCCTTGCTATTGACAGGAAAAGTCTACTTAGTAAAAACCAATAAATATTATTAACAAAAAGTCAGTGTTGGTGTATTCTGACACAGTTATTCCATTGGAGTGACAGATTATATTTCCCAAAGATGTCTACAATAATAGCCTTTCATTCTACTTGTTCTACTTACAATGTGACCTTGACACTCCTCCCATCTAGTGGTGAGGTTTGTGTCCCCATCTCTTAACCAGTGCAGGTCTTTGTAACTGCCTCTACCAGTAGAGTGTGGCTCAGATGACACCATGTGACTTTTGGGACAAGGTCATAAAAATGGCATGTATTTCTGCCTTTCTCTCTTGGGACACTCACTTTTGGAACCTAGCTACCATGCTGTGCTCTGAGGAGCCCAAACAACCACGAGAGACGTGTGTAAGAGAGAAACTGAAGCTCTTGGCCCTCAGCCCCAGCTGAGCTCCCAGCTGACGTCCAGCATCAGCTTGCCAGCCATGCAAGTGAGCTGTCCTAAAAGCAGATCCTAATCCTCCAGATCCCCATCAAAATGTCCCAGTGGGCACCTGTGCAGAGCATAGACGAGCTTTACTGCCAAGCCCTATCCAAATTGCAGATTCATGAAAACAGTAAAAGATAGTTTTTAAGCCACTAAGTTACACAGCAGTAGATAACTGGATTGGTATTTCATTTTTTGCTAGAGTTCGGAGTAGAGATCATACTATATATTGAACTGCCTCAACTATAAGAACAAGATGTATTTCTATCTTCAGGAGCACTGTTAGTTTCATAAGAGAAGAAAAATGGATTTTGTGTCCTCTTCCCTTACAGATTCTTCTCTTGGTGATTTTCATTTTATATGTTTATTAATTTATGGAGTTTTTACTAAAGTGTAGTACAAAATAAGAAAGCACAAATTGGACAATAACATTCTGTCCAGATACAGATGGTCCCCAGCTTACGATGGTTCGACTTAAACCCATGCTAAAGTCAAAAAATCTTATTAGGGTATTAAATACATTTTTGACTTACAGTATTGGAATGTAACCCCATTGTAAGTTGAAAAGCATCTGTAACTCCATTCTCATGTACTGCTAATTTAGAAGATTGTGTGCATGTTGAAAATAAAGCAGTGACTTTGGAATGATTTAGGTCAGGGATACTCTTTGTAAATCAGTTTCTTCATCTATAAAATGGTATCTAGTTCATACATTTGTTGTGAGACTTCAGTGATGATATGCATATAAAGTGTTTAGATAGTGCCTGCCACAAAATGTTGGCTGTTCATTACTTCTTTTTTTTTTTCCTTTTTGTCTTTTTTTGTGACCGGTAACGGGATCACAACCCTCAGTGTCGCGCCCGTACCGCGACCGGCAATGGGATCGCAACCCTCGGTGTCGCACCCGCACCGCGCTCAACCAGTGAGCGGACTGGTCTCTATATGGGATCCGAACCCTCAGCGGGAGCGCCACCGTGCTCCCAAGCGCCGCACTCTACTGAGTGCGCCACCGGGCCGGCCCTTCATTACTTCTTCTGATCACCACTACTATGCTGCTGCTACTACTATTATTGGCATTATTATTTTTAGACTAGGGAGTGAGAAGGATAACCAGCAGAAAGGCTGCGATCTGAAATGGTGGAATGGATAATCCCAAGAAGTTAGAGACAGAGAGATGTTAGTAAGGCTGAAGAGACTAAGGAATAATTAAACATGTTTTAGATTTTTGAAGTCCTGAAGGTTCATTTAAGAGGTAAAAACCTGAATGACCTCTTTGGGAAAAAGGATGAGGGAGAAGGTAATGGAGAAATTTCTAAACCAGCGTGGGGATGGGCCAGTGCTGATTTTTGGACTTCTGGATAGTGAGTGGCATTTAGGCCATTATTTATCATTTAGTGATAGATTAGGCAGTGATGTCTCAAAATATTACCTGTTGTTACTATGTTAACTTTTTAACAAGTCTTTTAAATTTGTTGATGAGTATTTTGCATATAATAAAATATGTAGATCTTAAGTGTTCAGTTTACTATGTGTTTTTATCAGTTCTCAGTTGTTTAGTGTATAGGTTGATTGCAGAGTAGAGTATTAGAAGGCACTGAACTAAATGAAAGACAGGTGGTATTATTCCCATTTATAAATAGAGAAACAGACTCAGGAAAGTGAAATGATTTACCCACAGTACCACAGCTAGGAAGTGGCACAATCAAGACAAAGCAGTTTTGTCTGGCTCTATAAAATTTTTGCTATGACTGACTAAAATGGTGACATTGAAACTATTTAAAAATAAACTTTGGTAGAAATCATTTTCTATGAGGGTTTACTGAAGTCCCATAAATGAAATGAAAACAGTCCTTGATGGGGATGTCTTCTGGTTTCAGATGCTTCAAACTTCTCTAAATTTCCAAAACCATTATTTCTTTTCCAATTTCTGTAACTGAGATAGTGTGGTTTCATCAGATATTCCTCTGTAATTACTTAGGTAACTAGGTAAAAGTAGTTGTTTTGGGTAACCTAGGTGTATTTTTACTTATAAGTATCAAAGAAAATAATGAAAAGGATTTTGTTTCTAGACAGTTCATGCTATTGCAAGTGTCTTAGATACAAGACTTAAAAGCAGAAATGTAAGTGAGGCTCCTTTGCTAGATAACATACAAGCCACATACTTGAGACTATATAATGGATAAGTAATTTGAAATGTTACTGAGTAAAAACACCTCTTCAGGGATAGGAATGTAGTCGTTGATTCAGTCAGCATAGAATTCCTGAAGGCATCAGATTTTTCTTCCTTCTCTTACGTTTCAGATTCCTTTATCCTTTACAGCATGTGAAATACATTGGTGTGTTTGACAATTGACACCAGATAAAGAACAAATATAATAGGTGAAAGAGTAAATGAGGGTTCAGGCATTCATTTTCATAAACTCTTAAAAAATCTGTTTCTTCACTTTATGGAAAATGGTAGCTCAGAAAGTGGGGTAATTAAGACAGATTCTCATATGAAAACAATCATTTGTTCAATAGATATATATATATTTTTTTCTTTAAAAGGATGACCGGTAAGGGGATCTCAACCCTTGGCCTGGTGTTGTCAGCACCACGCTCAGCCAGTGAGCAAACCGGCCATCCCTATATAGGATCCGAACCCGTGGCCTTGGTGCTATCAGCACCGCACTCTACCGAGTGAGCCACGGGCCGGCCCTCAATAGATATTTTTAAAGCATCTATATATGCTGGGTACTTTTTTTTTTTACATTTTGGGGACTTTTGATGGAGAGTCTACTTGACATTCTCAAGGATATTGAAAGCAGAAAATGGTTTTCTTTTAATATATTGTTGACGGTTTCATCTCTTAGGTTTTTCCTAGTTTCTTATAAACTGATAAAAGTCTAAGAGTTTTTGTTTATAATAAAATTTTATGTGTGATAAAATATAAACATCTCTAAATTCAGTGAGTATTTCATATTACAATCTGCCCTATATACTCATGAGATCCCTTTCTCTGCACTACTTTTTATTTTTTAAATAAAAAAGAGTGTGTGCATGTGTATAGTTTTTTCCCCTATTCATTCATTCTGAGTTTTGAGGAATCTTTTCTTTGCTAGTTATAAGCTCTATGAGGGCAGGTATGTTTCTTTGTTTATAAAGCACAGAACATATATGGAACATATAGGTGTTCAATAAATATTTTGTTGAATGAATAACATTTATTTAAAACTTTTTGAATGAAATCTAATATACATATAGAAAAGAATATATGACCTATGTATATTTTATTTTATTTATTTTCTTTGGCGGCTGGCTGGTAAAGGGATTTGAACCTTTAACCTTGGTGTTAGCACCATGCTCTAACCAACTCAGCTAACTGGCCCGCCCTATGTATACTTTAAAGAATAATAGTAAAGTAAACGTCTTTGTTCTCACTGGCCATCTTTAAAAATAGTACAATACCTTGGAAGTTCATCACATGACTTTCTTCTATGGCATTCACCTCCTTTCCTCCCCTATTGGAGGAAAGCATTACTTTGAGTTATTTTCATTCCCTTGCATTTTTTCACGGTTTTACAACATATAGACATAATTGAGCATCTTCTAGATATGGATATAACTGTAAATATATTTTTTAGTGTTTCACTTGTTAAACTTTATATGAAGTCATACTGTATGAATTCTTCTAGTTTGCTTTATTCATTCACACTGAGATTCGTTTGTGTTGATGCACATAGATGTGTTCCATTCATTTACACTGTTATATGGTATTCAGTTACATGTCTGTCACAATTTATCCATTCTCCTACCTATGGGCAATGATGGAGTTTGGATGTGTTGTCCCCTCCAAAACTCATGTGGAAATTTGATCTCCAGTTTGGCAGTGTTGGAAACTGATTGAGTTATGGGGGCAGATCCCTCATGAATGGATTAATGCTCTCCCTGGGGGGAGGGGATTAATTAGTGAATTCTCGCTCTATTAGTTCCCATGAGAGCTTGTTGCTTAAAAAGACCCTGGCACCTTCTTTCTCTCTCTTCTTGCTTCCTCTCCCACCATGTGATCTGCTCATACCTGTCACTTTTCTGCCATGAGCAGAAGCAGCCTGAGACCCATGCCAGATGCAGCTGTCCCAGAATCATAAGCCAAATAAGCCTCTTTCCTTTATAAATTACCCAGTCTCAGGTATTTCTACTATAGCAACACAAAATGGACTAAAACAGAAAATTGGTACCGAGGAGTGGTTGCTGCTAAACAGACACTTGAAAATGTGGATGCAACTTTGGAACTGGGTAATGGGCAAAGGTTGGAGGAGTTTGGAGGACTTAGAAGAGAAAAAGACAAGGGAAAGTTTGGAATGTCTTAGAGACTTATGTGGTGGCAAGCGGAATGCTGATAGAAATGAGGAACTTATTTGGAATTGGACAAAAGATCACCCTTGCTCCACCATAGCAAGGAACCTGGCTGCATTGTGTCCATGCCTGTGGACTTTGTGGAAGTTGGAACTTAAGAGTTGTGAACCAGAGCACTTGCCCAAAGAAATTACTAAGCAGCAAAGCATTGAGGAAGGTGCATGGTTGCTTTTAAGAGCCTACTCTGAGTTATGGCAGCAAAATCATGATGTAAAGCCAGAAATTAAAATGGAAGCAGAGTATAAAGATTTGGAAAATTTGCTGTCTGGCCATGTGGTAGAGAAGCGGGGAGCAGGAGAAAAATGCAAGGATGAAGCAGATAAACTGGTTGCTAAGGAGGCAGCCAGATGCTAATAGCGGAGAAAATGAGAGGAAAGCCCTGTAGGCATTTCAGAAGTCTGGAAGGGTGCCCCACCCATCACGACCCTGAGGCCTAGAAGGACTGAGTTATCCTGGAGGACAAACCTGGGGTGCAGCTGCCCTCGGGAACCTGCTCCCTGTATCCCAGCTGCTAGGGCTAGAGCAGCCCCAAGTGTGGTTCATGCAGCCGCCCTGGAGAGTAGAAGCCTGAAACCTTGGTGGTGTTCCCATTGTGTTAAGTCTGCAGGCCAGCAGGACTTGAGAGCAGTGGAGGCGTGGCAGCCTCCACCCAGATTCCAGAGGATGTATGAAAAAGCCTGGGGGCCCAGGCAGAGACATGCAGCAGGGGTGGAGCCACCACAGAGGCCATCTACTAGAGAAATGCTGAGCAGGAAAGTGGGGTTGGAGCCCCCACAGAGAGCCACCACCAGGGAAATGTCTAGTACAGCCAATGCTGCAGTGCTGCCACCAGGACCCCAGAACTTCGGGGCAACTGGTAACGAGCAACGCAGGCCTGGAAAAGCCACAGGCACCAGCACGGCCCACTGTGCTGCACCTGGCAGAGCTGTGAGAACAAGGCTGCCTGATGACTTGGGGGCCCAAATGCCCCATTGTGCCCAGGATGCAGGACTTGGAATCAAAAAAGATTATTTTGCAGCTTTAAGATTTAATGTCTGTCCTGCTGGGTTTCGGACTTGTTTAGAGTCTGTTTCTCCTTTCTTCTTGCCTATTCCTCCCTTTTGGAATGGGAATGTGCACCCAATGTCTGTTCCTTCATTGTTTCTTGGGGCTAGATAAGTTTGGTTTTGACTTTTACAGGTTCACAGCTGGAAGGACTTTTGCTTTTGGTCTCAGAGGAGACTTTGGACTTTTAAGTTGGTCCTGGAACAAGCTAAGACTTTTGGGACTGTTGGGATAGAATGATTGTATTTTGTATGTGAGAGGAACATGAGTTTTGGGGGGCCAGGGGTGGAATGATGGAGTTTGGATGTGTTGTCCCCTCCAAAACTCATGTGGAAATTTGATCCCCAATGTGGCAGTGATGGAAACTGATTGAGTTATGGGAGCAGATCCCTCATGAATGGATTAATGCTCTCCTTGGAGGAGGGGGGATTAATGAGTGAGTTCTTGCTCTATTAGTTCCCGTGAGAGCTCGTTGCTTAAAAAGAACCTGGCACCTTCTCTCTCTCTTGCTTCCTCTCCCACATGTGATCTGCTTGTACCTGATGCTTTTCTGCCATGAGCAGCAGCAGCCTGAGGCCTGTGCCAGATGCAGCTGTCCCAGAATCATAAGCCAAATAAACCTCTTTCCTTTATAAATTACCCAGTCTCAGGTATTTCTATTATAGCAACACAGAATGGACTAAAACAGGCAATTTGTTTCTAAATTATAAACAATGTAACCACAAACATATTTTAAGTATATCCTGGTATACACGTGCAAGAGTTTCTTCAGGGTATATACAAGGTTACGTCAAAAAGTTAGTGGAAAGGGCTGGCCCGGTGGCGCACTGCTACAGTGCGCCGCTTAGGAGTGTGGCAGCGCTCCCGCCGAGGGT
>NW_007726660.1:592851-608040 GCF_000696425.1 Galeopterus variegatus
CACTCTCCCGAGTGAGCCACGGGCCGGCCCTCCACAAACTTTTTGAAGCACCCTCATATCTAAGGAATTTCTGGATCATATAAAATGGGCATTATCAAATATTGATATTTGTTTTCTCAAGTGGTTGTACCAATGTACACTTCCATCAGCTACTTCTGTGAGAGTTTCAGTTTCTGTATTTCCTTGCTGGCACTTAGTATTTTAAAATTTTAGCCATTATATAGTAGGTATATAATATTATCTTTTATTTTTTTCTTAAGGAGAAAAACTTATTTCATTCTTCAGTAACCACAGTTACCAGTGGGGTATGTGTTGGGCACAGTACAACTTCTCGAACCTTGAAATCATATTGAACACCATCACCTCGTTTCCTGTACCACCTGATTTTCAATAGTATTTGTTTCTTATGCCTGCAGCCACTGAAAAACCAGTCTCACAAAGATATTATTGAAAGGAGTGTAGCGTGATCTATTGTTGAAACTGAACTACCTGAAGCTTGTAGTTTGCTTAGTATATGACAGATGCCACTGTGTTTTCCTTGAAAATTTAAAATATTTTGCAGCATCCTCGTGAATTTGATGTGGTGCCCCGAGGCACACAGTTTGGGAACCATGGCCTTGAGATATTACTGATGATTACCTCCAGGGAATAGAATTTTGGGTAATTGTTATTCCTTTCTTTATACTTTCTGGATTTTCCCCTTCTTTTATAGTGGACATATAGCACTTAAGAGATCAGAGAAAAAATTATTATACTTAAAAAAAATTAACTAAAACTTCATTATACTTTATTTGGTTTTTACCTAGTGTCTTTTCTCTGTTCCACCCAGGATACCACATTACATTTAGTCATGGTATTTCCTCAGGGTCCTGTTGACAGTGACAGTTTCTCAGACCTTTCTTATTTTTGATGACCCTGACAGTTTTGAGGAATATTGGTCAAGTATTTTGTAAAATGTCTTTCAACTAGAATTTATTTGGTGTTTTTCTCATGATTAGACTGGGGTTGTGGATTTTTAGGTAGGAAGGCCTTGGAGGTAGAATGCCATTTTCATCACATCGAATCAAAGGTACGTGCTTCACATGACTTATTAGTGTTGATGTTAACCTTGATCACTTGGCTGAGAGATGGTTTGTTAGGTTTCTTCACTGTAAAAATACTCCTTTATTCCCCCTTTTTATATTTTATTCTTTAGAAGGAAAGCAGTATGCACAGTCCACACTTAAAGAATGCAGGTTATGCCCCACTTCCTTGAAGGCAAAGTATCTACATAAATTAATTAAAATTCTTCTTCTTAGAAGATTTGTCTGTTCTTCCCGTTTGTTTATGTCTCTATTCAATCATATATTTATATAATTGGACTCATGGATATTTTATACTTTGGGTTATAATCCAGTACTGCTTTATTTTATTGCTTAGATTGTTCCAGCTTTGGCCACTGGGAGCTCTTTCAATTGGTTGTTGTGTCCCTTTGACATACGAACATCATTGTGGTTTGTGTTTTGTTTTGTTTGTTTTTTAAGTACTTCCTTACTTTCTGGTACTACAAGGTGTTTCAGGCTCATCTTGTATATTTCCTGCCTTAGTCGTAGAAGCAGACATTTCTCCGAGGATCCCTGGTTCTTTTTATTGGAGAATAGTATTAGAAGCTAAGATCTGGGTGGTAGGTGTGCTTGTGGCTACTGGGGTACAATACGTTTGTAATTTGCATTTCTCCAATAATTGGTGAAGTCAAGCACCTTTGTATGTGTTTATTGGTTATTTGTATATCCTGTTCGTCATGTGACAAGCCTGTTCAAAACTTTTGCCCAACAGCAGCAGTGAGTAGTTATGACAAAGACTTTGGCTCATAAAGCCTAAAATATTTACTATCTGGCCCATTACAGGAAAAGCTTGCTTACCCCTATAGTTGTAATAGCTATTTTATTGTCAGTTCTGGGTTTGTTTTAGTTAGTTTGTTTTTGTCATATTTTCTTGTTTCTTTGCAGGCATGGTAATCTTTGATTAGATGCCAGACATTGTGTAGATACTGGAGATTTTTTTTTTTTTTTTCTTCTTATAAATTTCTCGAGTTTTTTTCTTGGGATGCAGTTAAATTGTTTGGAAATAATTTGATCCTTTTAGGTCATACTTTTAAGCTTTGTTAGGTGGAATCAGATTTGCATTTAGGGCCATCATCACCAGGGCTTATCATTCTCCACTACTGTGACATGACTTTTCTGAATACTTTACCAGGGAACTATAAGGATTTCCAAGTCTGGCTGGTGGGAACAGGTACTGTTGTTGGCTGTGTGTGAGCTGCAGGCACTATTCCCTTTAATCCTCTCAGAGGGTTCTTTCCTCTGTCTTTGGAAGTTTTCTTCCACACATACGCTGATCAGTTCTTGGCAGAATTCTTGAGAGGAACTCTCCACAGATCTGTAGCATTTTCTCTCTGTTCAACTTTCTCCTCTACAATATTCTGTCCTATGAACTCTAGCTGCCTTGGTCTTCCTGGACTGTCAGCCCCATCTTTTCAACTCAGGACATGCCTTGGGTTCTGCCTGGATTCCCTTTCCCTGCGCCACACCCTGGAAGTGCTCTCAAGGCAGTGAGATGGGGCAGTTGCAGGGCTCACCTCTTATGTTCTTAGAGATCATTGTTCTTTATTGCCTGATGTCCAGTGTCTTCCTTTGTTTAGTCTATTTCATCAGCTTTCTTTTCTTTTTCTTTCTTTTTTTTATTTCCTGTTGGGCCAGTAAGAGGATCTGAACCCTTGACATTGCTATTTTATCTGCTTTCTCTTAGTTGTTTCAGGTAGGAAGGTAAATCTGGTCTATGTTACTACATCTTGGGCAGAAGTGGAAGTCCTTGAAATCTATTTTTAAATCCTGAATGGATGTTTAATTTTATCAAATGCTTTGTCTGTATCCATTGAGATGATCATGTGATTTTTTTCTCCTTTTCCCCCCACTAATGTGTTGAATTACATTGATTGATTTTTTTCTAATGTTTTCTAACGAACCTTGAATTTCTGGAATAAAGCCAGTTTAGGCATGATTCATTTTTATATATTGCTAGATTCAGTTTACTAATATATGTGTCAGGATTTTTACATCAGTATTATGTTCATATACTGCCCTTCTTCAGGTTTTGACATCAAGATTATTCTTATAAAATGTTATCTAAGGTTATAATATGGGTTGGGAAATGTTCCCTCTTTTTCTCCAGAAAAGTTTGCATAATATTGAGTTTTTTTCCTTAAATGGTTAAACATGTTATCTGATGAAGCCATGTAGTGATTTCATTTGGAAGGCTATTTAATTACAGATCTAGTTCTTTAATAGATATAGGACTAGTCAGATTTTCCATTTACTTTTGTGTCAGTTTCGGTCAGCTACGTTTTTCTAGGGAGACAAATGATCTATTCAAGGTCATACATCTTGTAATGAATAAACCCTCCAATCCTGTGGTTTTCCAAACTGTGTCATACCAACATAATGTGTATGTTTAATTTTGTATGCTCTTTTATCCTCTGCACTAGATTATAACCTAGCGGGCATATTCTATATCTGATGAAACATTGTATCGTCTATGGCTTAGGGCCAAATAGATATTTTAATTAAACATACTTGCAGTTTATATTGAGATTTTTAAAGGAGGGATCTTGATTTAAGTAGTTGCTTCAGACATTTATTTGGGCTTTGTCAGTCTCTGAAATGTACATTTTACTTCTTTGGCAATGGGTTATTGATTAGGAAAAGATGTGAGGGTATGTATTGAATAAAAAGGTGGGAATGGTGAATTGAAAATTTAGTTTTAAACTTTGGGAGTACCATTTACAGTATTGCTTTATTTTTCTAGATTATACTTAATTTTGTTTTATTTCCTAAAATCTAGTAGAGTGGATGTCTGCCTATAATTCTAGGGCAGTTGAAAGAAAGAAAAATAAATCAGATACAGAATATGATTTACCAGGGGCTGGCCAGATAGCTCATTTGGTTAGAGTACACTGTTATAACACCAAGGTCAAGGGTTTAGATCCCCGTAAATACAGAATGTGATTTACCAAAAGCATTTTTGATTTCTATTTAAGAGAGGTTGTAGCTTGAATTGAATCCTTTTGTTGTCAGGGAAAATTGAATGAATATTTAACATTTTAGTACCATAAAATGTGTCCATCTTGTGTGTGATACAAGACGTAGTTTAAGATTCACATGTTAGGGAAGCATATGGGTTTGAGTGATGAGGGTTCAATTGAAGGTCTGTTTCTGTAAAGTATGTAGTTTGTTGCCAAAAGAAATATTACCTAGCAGAGGTTTACATGTGCCAAGTGAGGCCAGAAATGTCGTGTAGTAGAAATTGTGCAGAGGAGCTGTCAAACTAGATCCCTGAGGATGTCAGACAGGAAATAAAGCTTACAGAGCTAAAAAATTTTACTGAATGTCTAGGCTATTGAAGATGAATCATCCAATGTTTGTATTTTTTTTTATCATGCTTTTATATTGAATAGATAATCAGAGTTACTTATTCTTATGTCATTTAAACTGTTTAAGAAATTTAAACCATAATTTAAGAAATTTTTTAAGATTATATTGTCTAAATATTGATTTATTTATATATTTTTCTTAGAAAGTATCTGCTGAGATTAAGGTTTGGAAATTTACAAGGAGAGGGGCTTTAAGTTCTTAGGGATAAAATATAGTAATTTAAGCAATTTCCTTTTCTATACTAAAAATGGAAATGTAGAAAATGTATATAAGCAGTTATGCCAAAGTATGTATCTGTGGTTCTCTTTATTTCTAAAATACATTTTCCATGTCTATTATACACATTCAGATACACTGTACAGAATTATATGGATTTTGAGCTTGAAGGACTTTTAAAGAAAATCTATTGAGATTCCTTTATTTTGTGAGGAAGGGAAATGAGACAGGTACCATTAAAATAAATAATTTGCCCAGTGTCATGAAGGGAATAGGAATAGAGTTAGCACTTGGGGAAATAGAGCCTTTTCTTAATTACATGGCAGTAGTGAGTTATTGAAATTTTAGAGGTGTGTGATGGCTTTGATTTTCTCACCATCAGGTGACTTCTAAAAGTTGGTTTATCAGTTGACTGCCAGCAAAAGTAAAAAGTGCCAAGCCCCTTTGACGACTGTTATTCTTCAGGAAACAAAACAGTGTTGACACTTCAAATAAAATAAGAGTACCTTTAGGTTCTCTGAATTGAGAGAAGGTTATTGTTAAATTTGTTAAGACTACGGGACTGTTTCTACATTGGTGACACATTCCTCCTCTTGTTTTCATTCTGAGTACCCCTTGAAGTTCACTAAAAACCGCTGAATTCTATACTTCAAAGAGGTGAGCTTTGTGGTATGTGAATTATATCTCAATTAAGCTGTTATGAAAAAAAAACAAAACCCTAAGTGTTATGGATGGCTTACTTTAGTGAGTAATAAAAGAGGGTTTTGTGATAAAGTAAGAATTGGATTCATAAAGCAACTAATCACCTCCAGATCAGATGACGACAGACAAGCTGAGGAGAAAAAGATTGTGTGAGCCTCTGGCAGACACCAAGTAAAACTTGGCATTACAGAATTACTATTGTATGGCCAAACATAAGGTAACATTTTTGTTGTTTAGTCTAGATTTTTTTTTAGAATAGGCCCTTTTGTTTTAAGTTTGAAGATGGTTTGTTACTTTGAAATATATATTTTCTTCTTGTAACCGGTTTTCTCTTAGGTGGGTTTAAAACAATGACTATAAAGGTAGAATGTGACAAAATAAAACCCTGTCCCTTTAATTCCAATTCATTGTCAAATCATTCATTAAATAACAAATGGGAGAAAGAACTATTTTGGTCACAAATATCCTACCTCAGTATTGTGGTTAGATAGAAATAGATGTTCTCTTTTGGGAAATGACATGAAAAACTTTCAAAAAAGTATTTGGTGTTTTTGCCTGATTAGATCAGGTCAGCATTTTCATTGTACTCTTGATATTTTCTATTTCTGTTGAATATTTGTTTTTAAAAATGGCTGAGCTATGACCTGGGTTTCTGGAATTGTACCACCACTGCCATTGTAATTTTTACTACCATTGTAATTTTATGCATACATTTCCCAAGCTTTATCAACTTGCATTTATTGCGAGTCTGTGCCTGATTTAATGTGATAATGGAGGTCGAAAGTTACAGTTATGTGATTATCCACTTTGAAATTTCCTTTAATTGTTAAAAAAATTGTGAACGTAATTTTACAGTATGATTTGACCCAGGGGTTTATGTTGTTTGAAGTAATACTAAATCCCTACTACCTTTGCAAGGAGGCATGCTCAGGTGTTTAATTTGGACTGTTTAAATGTTTGACTCAGGGCCAGTTAAACTTTTGTATCATCCCTTTCTTCTTCAAGAAAATTATCTTAAAGTGAGGGGGATTGTGAAGTGTTTGGATTCTAGCGCTAGGAAGTAATGGCAAGGATATAACTGTAAACCTCAAAGTATTACTGACTGAAGATGCATTTATGTCTTTTCCTTATTAAGATTTGCAGTTAACTTTTTAAAACTAGTTGTAGCCATATAGCATGTATGTATACTGAACACTCCTTTGTAATTTTTCCAGTTACTTGTGCCAGATGGGCTTTTTTTTTTTTTTTAAAGATGACCAGTAATGGGATCTTAACCCTTGACTTGGTGTTGTCAGCACCACACTCTCCCAAGAGAGCTAACTGGCCATCCCTATATAGGGATCTGAACCCCGGCCTTGGTGTTATTAGCACCACACTCTCCCAAGTGAGCCACGGGCCGGCTCCAGATGGGTTTTAATACTATTGTAATAGGAAGAATTGTTCAGATGTTGTCCTTTGGGCTAGAATGATTTTACTCTCTTCTCAGCTTGAAAAGTCCGATTGAATCCCTTTCTAGTGACTGGTTTTATTTTTTAATTGTAGTTTTTAAGTGTCCATATGTACTAGTGGTAATAATCCTGTTGGGATGTATATTGCCAATTATATATGAAGGTGTAGCTACATGGAGCATAAAATTGGAAATGCTTCCTTCCGTTGGCTCACAATCTAAATTTAGTAGGCGAGAATCTCCTTTCCTAGATGTCATTAAAAATAGAAGATATCCATCTGTCTGGAATGGGTTAGATACAATTCTGCCCACAGGCTTAGAGATGAACTAGATAACACTGATTTCATTTTAGCGCTAGGATTCTTAGAAAAAGAATGTTTTCTTTAATACAGAGGCCAAGAGTGCATAGTATATAATGTTGACCTTATATTATCCTATAAATTTGTGAAACTCAGAAAGACGTAAAAGAATTTAATTTTGAGGAGAAATTGAAAAGATAAGCTGAAACAGTATTACTTGATTAAGAAAATCAGGTGGTTTTTATTGTTATACTTCTGCTTCCTTTTATTAAAAAATATGCCACCTTACTGTTAAAAAATCTTCATTTTGAGCTCAGGATATAATATGAGGTCAGAGATAAACAGGAAATTCCTAAGGGTATTTGGAGTCATGGAAATTATTTAGAGGAGGACTGATTAACCCCAAAGGACTACCTACATTTAGTTGATGCAGAAGGAACAGGGAAACAGACTGAGAGAAAGCCATCAACAAGGTGAAAAGAGAACAAGGAGAAAAATACCATGGAATTCAAGACATAGGTTGCTTACCAGGTTAAATATGTTCTCAGAAGTTTATACAAAAATATTTTTAGCACTAGACGATGTCAGGTAGTGGAAGGACCCCAAGGAAACCATTGATCTAGGTAGGAAATCTGATCTTTGAGGTATTAGAAAAAATTGTTGTAGATCTAGATTTTATTAGGCAGAGAAGTAAATGTGAGGTGAGGAAAAGTGGGGGGCATGAGTATAAGATGTATCCCTATAAAAAGTTAGTTCTTTGTTTGGTGCTGTTATTCCTGAGACTGAGTAATTTTTAATGAACAGAAATGTATTGGCTCATGGTTTTGGAGGCTGGGAAGTCCAAGATTGAGGGGCTGGCTTCTGGCAAGGGCCTTCTCACTGCATCATTGGATGGTGGAAGGCAGAGAGAGAGAGAGAGAGAGAGAGAGAGAGCGCGCTTGCATCCTCCGCGCTTGCATCCTCAAGCCCTTTTATAATCTGTGTTAATTAATTCTAATTAAAGGGACCTAAACACCTCCCATTAGGCCCCACCTCCCAACACTGTTGCCTTGGGGATTAAGTTTCTAACACATGCATTAAAAAAAATTTTTTTTTCTTTTTTGCACAGAATGGAAGTGTGCTACAGCATGCTTTTTGGGTGACACATTCAAATCATAGCAGTGGAGCAGAAAGAGAGAGATAACTTAAAGGGGAAGAGAAGACATTTGGGTTTGTTTTGTTTAGGAATGAGGAAAAATTAGCGTATTTGGAGCCCAAGGGAGAATTAAACCTACTGGACAGAATAATTGAGGTTGTAGTGAGAGGCAAGTTCAGGCATGGGACTGGAATCTAGTGCACAGCTGAAAGTTGAGGGGAGCTGCATTTCTTTTTTAGAAGAGGAGGAATGGGGAAAATGAGGAAACGTGTCTAATGGCCTCTATTTAAATAGGGAAATGGGTAGTCCTTCTGTTCTGACTAGGGGCTGCCCAATTTGTGAATCGTTTTTAAATTTTTTTTCTTTTCTTGACCAAATTAAACTCCGTTAAATTTAAATTGCCTAAAGTTTTTCTTTAGTATCTACAGTTATGAGGGGTCTTCAAAAAGTTCATGGAAAGATTCGTTTTATCTTTTAATTCTATTTGAAGTACCCTTATATGTACAGTACATAATATTTGATAATAAACGACTATGTTACTGGTTTATGTATTTCCTTTACTATACTTTTACTGTTATTTTAGAATGTACTCCTCCTACTTATAAAAAAAAAGTTAACTGTAAAGCAGCCTCAGGCAGGTCCTTCAGGAGGTATTTCAGAAGAAACATTGTTATCATAGGAGGTGACAGTTCCCTGTGTGTTATCGCCTATGAAGACATTCTAGTGGAACAAGATATGGGGGTAGAAGACAGTGATATTGATGATCCTGACCCTGTGTAGGCCTAGGCTAATGTGTGCGCTTGTGTCTTAGTTTCTAACAGTGAAGTTTAAAAAGTAAAAAATAAATAAAAATAAAAAATTTTGAAAATAGGAAAGAGTTTATAAAATAAGGATAGGAAGAAAAAAATAGGGAAATGGATAGTGAACTTATCATTGAGATAATTAGGATAGATTGAATTGATTTTCTACTGCCAAATAAATAAGAATAGACTTATGAAAAGGGGATGTCATTCTTTTCTTATGGAAACATACACTGTTATAACATTAGGCCAGTGGTTCTCAGCTGGGGGCAATTTTGTCCCCCAGGGGACATTTAGCAATGTCTGGAGACATTATTGGTTGTCACAGTGTGGAGGTGTGTGCTACTGGCATCTAGTGTGTGGGGACCAGGAAGGCTGCTAAACGCCTATATAAGATAGCTTCCCACATCAAAGAATGATCTGGTCCCAAATGTCAGTAGTGTTATGGTTGAGATCTTTGCCCTAGACTAGACTATCCCTACAACATACTCTTCAGCAAAATGAATCTTGAATAAGAGCTTGATATATCCCCTCTTAGAAAGGCATAGCACAGGGGCTGGTTGGTTTGCTTACTTGGGAGAGTGTGGTGCTGGTAACACCAGGTCATGGGTTCAGATCCCCATATGGGCCAGCAACAAAAAAAAGCAAGCAAACAAAAAAACCCCAACAAAAAAAGAGAGGCATAGTACATATTTATTATAGTCTGAAAAATCCTTAGAAGAAAATCTAAACTGTTTAGCTACTGACTTACCCCTCTCTTTCATAGTAACTGTTAATACTCTGAGAGATACATTTACAAAAAGGTTGCGTTTTAATCGCTGCTACTGTTTTTTTTTTTTTTTTCTTTTTTCGTGACCGGCAACGGATCGCAACCCTCAGAGTTGCGCCCGCACCGGACTGGGACCGGCAACGGGATCGCAACCCTCGGCGTTGCTCCCGCACCTTGCTCAGCCAGTGAGCGGCCGGTCTGTACGTGGGATCCGAACCCTTGGCGGGAGCGCCGCCGCGCTTCCCAAGCGGCGCATTGTAGCAGTGCGCCACCGGGCCAGCCCGCTGCTACTGTGTTTTCATCCTTGTATTTCTAGTGTCTGGCACAATGCCAGGTGCATTTTGTTAAGCTAAGTGATGATTTTAACATTCAATTTTTGGTTAATTTGATCAGATTTACTTATAACATGATTTTATTTGTGATCTAGCACTTAATGAAGCAATACTTTTCATAGGCTGGCATCTTCCAATTTGTAACTCTAGCCCACACGTTTCCCCTGAATTCTAGACTCAAAGTTCCAAATGCCTGTTCTTCAGTTTTGCTCAGCTGTCCAATAGTTTCTCAAACTTAACACATCCAAAATGGGACTTGGTACTGTTCTAAAACACCTCCAGACCTGTGTGTTTTGTTCATTGTTGTATTAACTGCAACTTGAATGCTGCCTGGCACATAGTAGGCCTTCAATTAATGATTGTTGAAGAATGAATAATGATCACAGCAGAGGCTCTGACTTAGTTCTGAAATTGAGTTCTGATCAATTTCACTGATCTGTTTTGTGATCTTAGGCATGTCATGTAACCTATCTGACCTATTTGCTCATCTGTAAACTAGAGATAGTAGGACCAAATAGGTTTGTCTTGAGGATTCAGTGCAAGAATCTATATAAAGCTCTTAGCTTAGAATCTGGCATGTAGTAAAGAGTTAATAAATGATAGCTGATATTATTATTATTTTTTCCTTCCAAATGTGAAGTTGTGGGCCACTTCTGACATATGTTACAAATTACAATTCTAAGATAATTGTAGGCTATTGGAATAATCGACAGAAGAGACAAGAGGTACTTCTCATAGATCTGTAGAGTACACTGATATTTGTACATTGACATTTTACATTAGAATATGGCAGTTCCTCAGAAAATTAAACATAGAATTATCACATGATCCAGAAATTCTTCTTCTGGGTATGTACCCAAAGGAATTGAAAGCAGAGATTCAAACAGATTTGTACAGCAATGTTTATAGCAGGATTATTCACAATAGCCAAAAAAGATGGAAACAACCCAAATGTCTATTGATAGATGAATAGATAAGTCCAATGTGGAATATACATACAATGGAATATTATTCAGCTATAAAAAGGAATGAAATTCTGACATATGCTGCATCATGGATGAACCTTAAAGACCTTATGCTAAGTGAAATAAGCCAGACACAAAAAGACAAATATTCTATGATTCCACTTACATGAGACATACAGAGTAGTCAAATTCATAGCCACAGAAAGTAGAATTTAACACTCCTTAATGACAGGCATCTAGTTTCCTCATGTTTGTTACTCACCCCCTAAATATGGAATATTCAAGTTCAGCCAGAGCCTACACCAAGGTACCAGTGATAGTTCTTATGCTTTGTTCAAGTAAAAGGTGTGTATTTGTTTTAGTTTGAAGAAAATAAAGTTATATCTTTCATAACAAAATTCCTTAGGAATTATATTGTGGTTAGTTTAATTTGGGGGAGTATCTGTATATAGATTTTTTCTGTTTTCCCAATTATGAATATGTATTCTTAAAGGATGTCAATAACATAGCTGTCAGTATCAGAAATAAATAACTTCTCTAGGTCTCAACAAAATATCCTACAAGAAAATCTGCTTTTTAAAAATTGTCTAAAAATGTTAGCATCAAAGACAATTTGGCACACACTTAACTAGGATAATGATTTTATTGTTGTTTTTTTCTTTTTTAGTCTATGATTTTGTCAATCGAGAAGAACTGGAAACAGGAGGAAGGGTTTTGATGTTGTAGATGTACTTGCTGACTAAGGGATAAGGGCATGTATGCACAAACCCAGGAATTATCTGACTTCTGCTAAAACAACAATAATACCTTCACGTCTCTGGTTCTAGCCTGTGTAATTGCTTTTGGCATAATAGCTATTACCTCAGACAGATTGAAAGTTTAATAACTAGATTGGAGACTTCCCTTTGCAGTGCACAAATAGGAAAAGCACCACCACAGAAGTTCTCTTGTACATTTGACCTCCTTCGTTTCTTAATTTCCAGCAGTGTGTCTACATGTTGCTGCATGCCTCATCTTAGTATTCTTAAACTATAATGTTATAGGTTATGGGCCCGCCAAAATGTTTGATATGTAACATTGAGCAGTTCCAAATGAGATTAGAACAGTCTTGTCACTCATGAGAGTTTGTCTTTTGAAGGCTTCTATTTGAGTCTATGCACCAGCATAATCATTTTGTGGGAAATAAATGTTACATGGCTTAATTAAGTCTATTTTACACTTGTAATCCAGATTTACCATCTAACAAGAGATCATTTTTATTGTTATATTTTCAGTTATGTTATAAATATGTTCTATATTCTTAAATAATTTTGGTGTTGAAATTTTGAAGTTTTTTTTTTTTCCTTTTTTGTCTTTTTTACTGACCGGTAACGGGATCGCAACCCTCGGTGTCGCGCCCGTACCGGGGACCGGCAACGGGATCGCAACCCTCGGTGTTGTGCCCGCCCCGCGCTCAGCCAGTGAGCGGGAACCGGTCTCCACATGGGATCCGAACCCTCGGCGGGAGCGCCGCCGCGCTCCCAAGCGGCGCACTCTCCAGTGCGCCACCGGGCCGGCCCAAAATTTTGAAGTTTCTATTGTTTGTTGACTATTGTTTGAATTCTTGGAAGTTCACAAAACATCTGTAATCTCTATTTCCTTGAAGTGTAGGTGTATTTCAAGCAAAATACTCTTGAGAAGTATTCAGAATACTGCCTATTTTGTTAATTATAAAATGATATTCCTTGGCATATCCTTTTGTTTCAAGGAGAAGAAAATGATCACCTGTGTACAGTGCTGTTGATAACTAACATAAGATGAAGTCTGAGACTTTACCAGATTTACCAGTAGGGAGATTGTTAGTATTGACAAGCAGTGCTTCAATGGAATGATGGGAATAAGGTGGATTGGTGTGTGTTCCAGAGAGAATGGGAGATGAATTGGAGACAGCTATATAGACAAGTCTTTTAAAGAGTTATTGCTGTGAAAGAGAGTAGAGAAACAGCATGAAAGCTAGAGGAGCATATGAAGTACAAAGAGGAGTCTTTAAGTTGGGAGTTAATGCAGCCTGGTTGATAATTGTGATAATTGTTCAGTACAGAGGGGACAAATGGTGGTACTGTAGGAAGAGAACAGTTTGCTGGGCTGATTTCCGGGAAAAGCAGTGGGGAGTATGAGAGCTAATAGAGTTTGGATGTGTTGTTCCCTCCAAAACTCATGTGGAAATCTGATCCCCGATGTGGCAGTGCTGGAAGCTGTTTGAGTCATGGGGGTGGATCCCTCATGAATGGATCCCTCTCCCTGGGTTGGGAGATTAATGAGTGAATTCTCGCTCTATTAGTTCCCATGAGAGCTGGTTGTTTAAAAGACCCTGGCACCTCCCCTCTCTCTCTCTTGCTTCCTCTTGCCATGTGACCTGCTTGTACCCACCAGCTTCCTGCCGCTTTCTGCCATGGGTAGAAGCAGCCTGAGGCCTGCGCCAGGTGCAGCTGTCCCAGAATCGTAAGCCAAATAAACCTCTGTTCTTCATAAATTACCCAGTCTCAGGTATTTCTGTTATAGCAGCACAAACGGACTAATACAAGAGCTAATGCATAAATGGAGAAATTGACCTTACATAGGAGCATAGTGCAATCAAGACAATAGAAGGGAAGACAGAGTAATCTATATGGCTACTGGTACAAGTAGATTGGTACATGTGTGACTGGGTAAGTGAGGAAGATCTTTTCTGATTGCCTCTGTTTTTCAGTGAAATACGAAACTTTTGCCATCAGCTGAAAAGTGAGGATGGTGGATGAGGGGTTGGATGTTTGAGGAGAGAGGAGAAAGTGTGAGATAGTACTCTAGGAAGTAAAGAGTGACTGGCTAGGGAATACAGTGGTGGTGCCCATTCCGAGGGCATAAATTGGAAGTGAGAAAGCAAGTGTGAGTGTCTGTGTTTTTTCAGCTATATCTAGCTCTTCAGGTACAAGCTCAGAGTAGGGAGAGGGTTGGATTTAACCAAATAGTAAGTAAAACTAATTGTTCACTTTGAAAGCTGTTTTCAGGAGATTGGTGATATAAATGGTATTTAGAATTTCAGCTTTTTTAATTTTACTCGTTTTTGGAAGGCTAAACTTAATGAGTGACAGGTCATTAAAAAAGGGGGGGGGCATTACTCTCTTGTGATGCCCCTGTGCTTTGTCTTCCTCTAGCACATTAATAATAAAACTTGTTATGCCTTTTCTTCCTAAGGAAAAAAAGAAAGCGTGGTGTTGTTCCAGGAAAGGTTCTTGGTTGAAAATTACAGATCCTAATTTCAGCCAATTTAAGCAGAAAAGGAATTTATTGGAAGGTTGTCAAGTACCTCACAGCACCAATGGAAAGACTGAAGAATCTGGTTCAGCAAACAAGCAGGAACCAGGGAATCAAAAGATCTGGAATAACTGCCATAGTCATGCACTGGACGAGTCTGGTTCCAGACACTGTTGCTGCCCTTCTGAACCCTGGTATCGCATCTGTTGGAGGAGTGATTTCTGAACCTGTCCTTTCTTATTTGAGTCACTGGCTCTATATCAAAGACCTTTAAAAAGATCATTCTAGCTGCTATGTCAATAACTCTCTGGGTTCAAGAGTGGGGAGAATGAGTCGTGAGGCTCCAAAACAGATGATATTGACTTAGATTAAGATAGTGACAGTGGCAAGGGAAAAGAAGCAGATTCATGGTAGCCCAGTAAGTTGTTGCTAAAATTCTTGTGTAGGGAAACATCTTCTTGGTCTTTTTTCCTCCTTCTTTCTCTTCCTCTTTCTTTCCCTCCTCTTCTCCCACTTCTCCTTCGTCTTCTTTCTTGAAATCCAGACCTTTCCAGGGGCCTTTTTTTGCAGTCTAACCTGCACAGGGCAGTATAACTTATCTAGCAGGTACTTCATAAAATCTTGCAGTGTTCATCATTTACTTATTAAAACAATATCTCTGAGCTCCTACTGTGTACACTATGGTGCTGAAATGCATTGTTGGTTGTAGTCATCCTAGAACTGAGTTCAAGTCTAGACACTTAAAAATGATGGATTTCTTTCAGGGCACTACATGGTTGCTG
>NW_007726660.1:609466-610850 GCF_000696425.1 Galeopterus variegatus
CAGGGCCTGAGATTCTGCCTTTCCAGGGTGATGCTGGTGCTGCTGCTGCTGGTCTGCAGATCTCATTTTTAGGAGTAAGAAGGTAGATAATAATTATATTATACTTTGCACTTTCATCTTTGTATGGATTACTCTGCTTGGGGCATGTTTTGGTGCTGTTTAATTTCACCAAAGGTTGAGTAATACGTTTTAATTAGATTGGATTATATAACCATTTCTTGCTTTTCCCCATCTTCTCCAAGGTTATAGTACTGTATATAGCTTAAGGTTTTTCGTTTTAGGCTTTGGAAATGGATAAAAGAAGTGAAGTGTAGAAGCAGTTTAATTTTTATTGAATCATTAAATCTGCAGCAGTAAAATTGGTTTATCTGCTTGAGGTAGCCTGAACTACAAATAGAGTATAAGTAATTAAATTAAGAGAGACAAGGGATAATGTTGAAAATCATTATTAGATATGCAGGATATACCTATAGATTGGGGAATTTAGGTTTTTCAGGATTGAGAATGCTTTGGATAAGATATATGGCATGTTATGGCTGGCCGGTTAGCTCACTTGGCTATAGCATGGTGCTGGTAACACCAAGGTCAAGGGTTCGGATCCCCTTACCAGCCAGCCACAAAACAACAACAGAAAAAGATATATGGTATGTTAAAGCAATGGTTCTTAACTGGGGGTAATTTTACCTCTCAGGGCACATTTGGCAACATCTGGAGACATTTGTAGCTGTCACAACAGGTGGGGTGGTAGTAATGGTGGTGGTGCTACTGGCATCTAGTGGTTAGAGGCTAGGGATCCTGGTAAACACTCTACAGCACACCAGACAATCCCTATAACAAAGAATTATTTGTCGCAAAATGTCAGTAGTGCCAACTTTGAGAATTCTTACATTAGAGAATTTTCACAAGTACTTTATTATTTTTTTAATTAAAAATAATACAGAAAATACAAATAGACAATATCATCCATATTCCCACCAATCAAATTTAACACATGTTAACATTTTGTCATATTTGATTTTAAGCTTTTGGTTTAAGAAATATCACTCCATTATTTTGGGGAAAACAATACACAATTATTATTTTGAATTCAAACAATGTAGAAAGCTCAAAGATGAAAATAATGAAGCTATCCCACATCTCACCACCCAGAAATAACCATCATTAACACTAGGTGAACAATATCCCAGTTTTCTTTCTGTGCATATTATAAATAGAAGAATAGAGAGAAATGCTTTTATAAAATTGGGAGATACTATAAATGTGCTAAAAAAAACCCCAAAAAACCTTTTTCTTATGAAAAATTTTAAACTTACAGAAAATCAGATAGAATAGAATAGTTGGTCCCCACATGCTTATCACCTAACATCTACAATCATGAATTCAT
>NW_007726660.1:612182-612993 GCF_000696425.1 Galeopterus variegatus
GCGGGAGCGCTGCTGCACTCCCAGCGCCGCACTCTCCCGAGTGCGCCACGGGCTCAGCCCACTATATCTGTTTTTCAAACTGCCTTTCTCATCTTTTCTAATGTTTCACTGAGATATCTTCCTGCTTTGCTGTAGCAATGGGCTCTGTGGTCTACCGACAGGAATGTACCTGAGGATTCATTACTTAACTGGTGGTAAGCTTCTTGAGAGCAAGGACCAGGTCCTACCAACTTTCTGCCAGATACCATTAGCATGTCTTCAATATTTGTTGAATGCCTCAGGTGAAGTAGGCAATTCTGCTTTGTCTCGTCACATTCTCTTGTTTTCTTCTAACACTTATGTATAGGGTGACATGTGTCCTGGTTTGCCGTCTCAATTTTTGCACAGTGTTGATGTAATTATTAATAATGCCCTTTTCATTTACAGAATTGTCCTAGTTTAGATGGTAAAGTAGATGGTAATCCTACTTATGTAACATTTAATGTGTGCCAGGCTCTCTTCTAAATGCTTTACTACATTCATTCTCATTTAATCTTCATGATAACACTGAGAAGCAGACCTTATTATTATCCCATTTTACATATGGGGAAGTTGAGGCACAAAGAGATCAAATAATTGGCTAAGATCAGGTGGCTATATTAGTTAGTAAGTGGCAGAGCCAGGATTTGAGTGCAGGCAGTTTAGTGCCAGTGATCTTACCCCCGTGCCATGTTGCCTCTGTGCTAGTTGCAAATATATCTGTCTTTGTAGAATACAAGCTCATCTACGAGGAGTCTCCTGATAATCAATCTGCATATTTTTAGATCAGAAG
>NW_007726660.1:614637-617816 GCF_000696425.1 Galeopterus variegatus
GTGCTGGGAGTGCAGCAGCGCTCCCGCCGCGGGTTTGGATCCTATATAGGGATGGCCAGTGCGATGTGCTCCCTAGCTGAGCACGGTGCGGCCGGTCACAAAAAGGACAAAAAAAAAAAAAAACCTCTCCTCTAGCTTTTACATAATGTACAAAACTTAACTGTTGACCATAATCACCCTACTGTACAATAGAATATCAGAACTTTTTCCTCTACCTAATTGTAATTTTGTACCCATTAGCCAGCCTCTCCCTGTTTTCCTTCCTCCTGCCTTTCCCTCCCAGTCTTTGGTAACCACTGTTCTATTCTCTGCCTTTATTTTTAAATTTAATTTAATTTTATTTTTTAACAATAAATGATTATCATTTTTATTACAAATTATTTTATTCCAAATTTTAAAAAAGAAATCAACAAAATAGTGTTATAAGTGAATCATAATAAACATGATGCATGCTTACAATACAACATGAAAGAAGCAGAAAACAAAACTTAAATAAAGTCATAATTTTACATGGCACTTTTTAACCCTTTAGGTGGGTTATAAGCAGCAGGAACAGATGGAACTCCTCAGCAGCAATGAACTTTTTTTAATGTGGAAGCCTAATATTGTTATTTGATTTTTTAACCTTTAAAGTCTATTGATATTCACAAGGTATTTTTTCTTAATAAAAACATTGCTTGCTTTTATTATAATATGATTACATTTGCTTTTATACTTTTTTACGTGATATTCTAGTAAGAAAAAATGGTTCCATTTGAGTAGAATTTATCACAGTAGTCTGGTAAGATAGGGTAGTGTTCATTATACTCACTTTAAAAATGAGGAAACTGAAGTTACATTAATCTGTAAGCTGTGTGACTTTGGGGGAAACGGCACAATTGTGACTTGTACTTGGGTCTTCAGAATCCAAATCCAGTGTCTATCACATGGCCTTATATTAACTTATTAGATTTTTAAAAATTTATCAATGTTGAGATAAAGAACAATGAAAGTTGTGATTATCTCATACTATAACCCCCTTTTAGTGAATGTCATTATAGAATCTAGTTTAAGGAGTTAGTGTATTCTCATTTCTCCATGGACAGGCCTTTTAATACAGCTTTGATGATTGTAGGCATAATAAATTCCACTGAGAGGGAAATCCTGAAGGGACTGCAGGTGGCCTATGTGGTACCTTTGTGCAAATTAGGAAAAGGCAGCCCCTCTAGGTGGACCAAAGTGCCCCCCTTTGGATGGTCAGTCAGAGAAAGGCCGGTTCAGCCCCACTCCAGGAAGCTGGGCCTGGAGAATGGCTGTCTAGGTTTTAGTCTCTATTCTGCCTCTTTTACTTAGCACTGAAAAAAGCAGCAGCCATGAACCCTGTTTGTATTAAATTATTTATAAGGAACTGGGTTTTGTTAGTGTTGTGTTTACAGACAGAATCTCTTGTTGTTCCTTACCACAAGTATATACCTGCCTCAGCACCTTTGTGCTCACCCCTCTGCCTGGAACCTGATTCTCCCGATCTTCACTTGGCTCTCCTTCCATTCATCCAGGTCTCCACTCAAATGTAACTCCTCACAGGTTACCTCTCCTACCCAACTAAAACATTGCCTCAGTCACTCTCTCTCTCTCTCCCTGCTGTATTTTCTTCATGGTACTTCTTACCACTTGGATATTATATTTATTTTATTTTATTTTTGTCTTTCCACTAGAAAGTACACTCTGAAAGCAGGGATTTTGCGTGTTTTGTTTTCTGCTGTTTTCCAGCAACCTAGAAAAAGATCTGGCACAGAGAAGGCGCTCAATATTTGATGAATGAATAAACTAACACTGGTTTGTGACTCGTGGTATAAATTACCAGTTTTAATGTTTTCTACCTTTTATTGACTATNACTGAGGGTTGCGATCCGTTGCCGGACACGAAAAAAGACAAAAAGGGGGAAAAAAAAAATTGTTTTAGGGATTGTTTTGGGTGTTACAATTTTTTTTTCCAAAGAGTGATTTCCAGTTACTGGGGGAGATACTTTTACTTATAATCGTAAAAGACACTACTATGTTTTTTTTTGTTTGTTTTTGTTTTTTAAAAGATGACCGGTAAGGGGATCTTAACCCTTGACTTGGTGTTGTCAGCACCACGCTCACCCAGTGAGCCAACCGGCCATCCCTACATGGGATCCGAACCCGTGGCCCTGGTACTATCAGCACCGCACTCTCCTGAGTGAGCCATGGGCCGGCCCAACACTACTATGTTTTAAGGGAGAGGAGAGGTAGGGCCCATGGGATTTGAACATTGGGATAACGGGATCAGAAAACCCTGTTCTGTAACCTTTGCACTCTTATTTAGGGCTATTGATATTAAGAGTGCCTTGGGAAGAAAAGCGTGGCTTTGTGTAACTCTGGACAAATAATTATCTGAGCCTGTTTTTTCATCTCTAATTCTGGTGACAATGCCTACCTTATAAGGGCGTGAAAATGAAGTAAGTATGTAAAATTGCCTGGCATAGTTTATGGTGCTTGAGAGCTCTTGCTCTCTGCCAGTTTCTTCCTTCCCTCAGCTGCAAGTGACTAGGGATCCAAGGAGAGATGATTTCCTTTCTTGATAATTTCTCTCTTGATAAGCAATTTCAGATTTTCAGCTGCTTTTTTGGTAGGAGGTAGACAACCAAGGTACCTTTTATAATTCACATGTCATTTTGTGTATTATCACTATAATTCATGGAGTAATTTATAGCTTTGTTTGAAGTGCTGATCACATATTCCCTTCACAAACTTTAGGGTCTAATACCTGTTTTTGTAATTGAATGTTACATGAAAGCTGGGGATCAATAACTGGGAAGCAGTCTTTACTTTGTTTCTTACGTCCTTCTCCCTGTGTTCCATGAAATGCCAAACTTTTTTTTTTTTGAAGTCAACAACACAACATGTTTGCTAATGCATATAGATTTGGATGCCAATTAGAATTTCTTTTTTTTTTTTTTTTCCTTTTTCCTTTTTGTCTTTTTTACTGACAGGCAACGGGATAGCAACCCTCGGTGTTGCGCCTGCACCGCACTCAGCCAGTGAGCGGGAACTGGTCTCCACATGGGATCCGAACCCTCGGCAGGAGCGTCGCCGTGCTCCCAAGCGGCGCACTCTCCAGTGTGCCACCGGGCCGGCCCCAATTAGAATTTCTTAAGCACGGGCCGGCCCGGTGGCGC
>NW_007726660.1:618536-620222 GCF_000696425.1 Galeopterus variegatus
ACTGGCTGAGCGCGGTGCAGGCGCAACACCAAGGGTTGCGATCCCGTTGCCGGTCCCTGGTGTGGGCGCGACACCAAGGGTTGCAATCCCGTTACCGGTCAGTAAAAAAAGACAAAAAAAAAGGAAAAAAAAAAAAAAAGAATTTCTTAAGCACCATCTTATAATTTCTATACTCGTCACCATGTCAACACAATAGTAGTGTCAAGCACAGATCCACAGAGGAAAGTTTCCTGAACTAATGAGTAATTGAAGTAGGTTATAAAACAGGCATTATTATATGAAGATGCTTTCTCTTTGTAAGTAGATTAAATAGTATGGCATTTAACTACTAACTGAAAAAATGTTTACTAAGAGACAAGAAACAATTTAAAAGAAATACAACTAACTTCCAGTAAAAGTCTGAAGAGCCTTCTCAGTTACATGCTGATCTTCTTTCCCTCTTAAATATCCTATTATGCACCATATCCTGAAGCAATTAAAAAGATCACAATTTAAGCATTAATTATTGATTTAACCGAAAGGTATATAATTTAAAGATTAATTTATATAACCTCAAATAATGATATAACTAATAATGATATAACTCGTGATATGGGGAGGAGTTCCGGGAGCTATAAGAGAACTAAATCCTTATTTGCTATTGCAGAAAATCTGTAAGGTCAGAAACAGATGGATCTAGCAATTGCAAGGAAAGCTTCTTATGTAGGACTCTAGGGGAAGCTACCAGCCAAAACAGCCAGAAGAACTGAAAGTTGTTGATGCTGGGGGTGTGGGACTGGTGGGGGGAGGAGGGTGAGCCAGTGGACTGCTGCTTTTCATTTAAGTGTTTTTGGGTACTGTTGAAATTTTAACTGGTTACATAGAGTTGTGTTGCTGAATGACGGAGATACGTTCTGAGAAATGCCTTGTTAGGCTTTTTTGTCATTGTGTGAATGTCATACAGTGCACTTACACAAACCTAGATGGTATAGCCTGCTACACACCTAGCCTATATGAAATAGCCTATGGCACCTAGGCTACAAACCTGTACGGCATGTTACTGTACTGAATACTGTAGATAATTGTAGCACAATTGTATCTAAACATATGTATCTAAACATATATATATATATATATATATATATAATATGTATCTAAACATATCTACAAATAGAAATGGTACAGTAAAATTATGATATAAAAGATAAAAAAAATGGTACACCTGTAAAGAGCACTTACTGTGGAGGAGCTTGCAGGACTGGAAGTTGCTCTGGGTGAGTCAGTCAGTGAGTGGGGAGTGAGTGTGAAGGCCGAGGACATTACTGTACACTACTATTAGACTTTATTATAAACACTATAAACTTAGGCTACACGAAATTTATTAAAAAATAATTGCACTATGACCTTATAAGTATGACTTCACTAGGTGATATAAATTTTTCAGCTTTATTATAAGTCTTATGGGACTACTGTTATATATATGGTTTGTCATTGACTGAAACGTCATTATGTGGTACACGACTATATTATTTTGATAAAAATAAAGGTTAACTATGACAGAATAAAAAATAAAAATATATGGGCCGGCCCGGTGGCGCACTGGATAGTGCCCCGCTTGGGAAGCACGGCGGCGCTCCTGCCCAAGGGTTCGGATCCCACATACGGACCGGTTCCCGCTCACTGGCTGAGCGAGGCGAGGGAGGAACG
>NW_007726660.1:620232-639821 GCF_000696425.1 Galeopterus variegatus
CGTGGGAGCAACGCCGAGGGTTGCAATCCCGTTGCCGGTCCCCGGTCCGGTACGGGGGCAACACTGAGGGTTGCGATCCGTTGCCGGACACGGAAAAAGACAAAAGACAAAAAATAAATAAATAAATAAATAAAAAAAATAATCAATTCAAAAAAAAGTGAAGACAGGGACAGCCCACAGCTCAGTACCCACTTGGGAGAAGTGTGGTGCTGATAACACCAAGGCCACGGGTTCGGATCCCTATATAGGGATGGCTGGTTGGCTCACTTGGAAGAGCGTGGTGCTGACAATACCAAGTCAAGGGTTAAGGTCCCCTTACTGGTCATCCTAAAAAAAAAAATAATAATAATAATAAAAACGAAGTGGAGACGACCCACAGAATGGAAAAATATATTTTCAAATCACATATCTGGTAAGGTACTTTTATTTAGAATTTATAATGTACTCTTACAACTTACTAATAAAAAGATAAATAACTCAAAAAATGGGGAAAGGATGCGAGTAGACATTTCTTCAACGGAGATGGACCAAAGGGCCATTACGCACATCATTCTCAACATCTTTTGCCATTAGGGAAATCAACTGGTGATACTGCTTCATACCCACTAGGAGGGCTAGAATCAAAAAGACAGATAATAACAAGCGTTGATGAGGATGCTGAGAAATAGGGTATCTCATACATTGCTGCATATGTAAAATAGTGGAGTTACTTTGGAAAACAGTCTGGTAGTTCCTCAAAGGTTAAACAGAATTACCATATGACCCTGAAATTATGTGAGATAGAGAAAAATGAAAACATATGTCTATAAAGAAACTTGTACACAAATGTTCATAGCAGCATTATTCATAATAGCCAAAAAGTGAAAGCATTCAAAC
Organism: Galeopterus variegatus; assembly: GCF_000696425.1. Classification (NCBI taxonomy): domain Eukaryota; kingdom Metazoa; phylum Chordata; class Mammalia; order Dermoptera; family Cynocephalidae; genus Galeopterus; species Galeopterus variegatus. The sequence continues at coordinate 621,109 of NW_007726660.1, forward strand.
TGTTCATCAACTGATGAATGGATAAACGAAATGTGGTATATCCATACAATGGAATATTAACAGAAGAACTATAACCCATCAGTTACTGCTTAAAGAAATAGTAACTTTTCTTTCTCTTTTGAGGAAAAGTTAATTCTTTTCTTACCTGTCATGTCAAAAGGACAAAATTGCAACAAAGTTAGTTTAAAGATCTCAGCTGGCTTTATTTGCAATTCTAGAAAATGGCAACAATTCAACCATAAAATAGAATAAGTTCCAATGAGCTGAGCAAAAGAGGTTGTTGGCTTTATAGATAGAAAAAGCGCTAAGAAGGCAGAAACAAAACAAAAGGGAGATTGGTCATTTCAAAGTTACTTTCCTTGTAAGCTGGGGACAGGGAGATGAACAATGAAAAAATAACTGATTGCTTAGCATCAGGTTGCTTCGGGTTACTTCTTTGTGTAAGGGTTGAAGCAGAGGGAACTTCATTTTTTATCATGCCCTATTGAAGATTTTAACTGTCCTGTTTGGGAAATTGGCTGTCTCTATCTCCTGATATCTCTGAAGGTCAGACGACAATGTGTTTGGTGACACAGAACTTTAGCTAGGGTGACTCCATTTTGATTTTTAGTCTGGTCTGTTGGGGCCTAGTGCAGAAGCTTAGTCCAAAACAGTGGCCTCCTATAATTTTTACTTGACACGTGCTTCCAATTTATTGCAGTCAAAACATGCAATTTATGAAAGCAGAATTGTCACAGTATGGATCATAAGTATGTTTTAATAGGTTATTGTTTTTTTATTTTGCTTAGTATAAATTAGGTATAACCTAACATTTGCATGACTGACAGCCTTCTCTCAGTATGCTGAGATGTTGGTTTTGGAGACCACCCAAAAGATTTTCATGTTGTCTGTATTTATACTTTATGCACCAACCTTTGGCTGCTACTGCTATCATTTTTGTGTGTGGTTAAGAATGATATGTCCGTGCGGCCCACACTTTACACACTGAGTAGGAGTAATGTCTTGGTTGGTAATTGAGGCTCCTCTTGAGTTTTTGGGTTATTACTACCAAATTGGGCTCTTGGGTCTCAAAGTCATAAAATTAATAATGCACCTAGCAGTAAAGCAAAGATAAAATAAGTCTATCTCCTTTTTTAAGTTTGTTTTAACTTTGTTAAAAGAGGAGATAGACTTATGCATAAGGTGGGTACCTACAGGAAAGTTAGCCCCTCCAAGGACAGCTGTTCAGGGTCCTTTATAAGGAAAAGAGTTAAGGGTTGCAGGCCAACGTTGTCATCCTGTGCCTCTGGTCCATTCTGTTCTTCCTGGTTATGTCATGGGCACATGCTGTTAGGGCTTTGGTCCTTGCGCCTGCTCAGTAGGTTCAAGATGATGGTGGTGTTCATTATCGGCATCCCAGGAGGGTCATTGTAGTGGTCACCTTGATGCTTTGTGTACATGTGGGAACTCTGAAAAGGGTCTTAAGGTTAATCTGTAACTTAATTTTTGCAAATACAGAAAACAAGCCTTGGGGAAGGGTTTTGCAACTCAGTGAATATCTGTTCCCCTCTTATCTCAGTTATCTCAGTTTATCAGGGCAGTCCATGGGGTAGTCATGTGCCCTGGGGGTCTCATGATTGAGGAGTGGAAAAGTAACTGTCCTCTGCAGGGAAAATGGAGTCAGTTTGGTTCACAGGCCTAGCCCTATTCTGTCTCATTATGAATAAATGTTTATTTAAATTGAACTACATTATATTTGACTGCTGCTTCTGTGAGTTCTCTACTTGGAGACAGTTTTTATGAATTGTTAACAATAGGCTGTTTCATGTCACATTTCCTCAGTCAGTATCCAGGGCTCATATTTTTGATGCTTTCTTTCATTTTTTGTGTTTTTGTGTTTCCTGTCCTGTTAGCTTTGTAAATAGTCCTTGCACATGTCTTGCTTATATATATATATTTTTTAGATGACTAACTTATTAACTAGACCTTAGCTTTCCATCTGTATTAGAGAGTCTAGATTTTATCAGGTTTGTGTTTAAATTAGATTATAGTGGACACACTGTAGTATGTGCTTTGGTTTGAACCTGGGGACCAGCATAACCCAAGCCTGGAATTTTAAGATATTCCATCTATTCTTTGCCACTGCAAGAAGTAATAACTATTTATCCTGAAAAAAAAAGTGAGAATTAGGGCACATTTTATAAGAGTCCAGGAAATTGAGAACATTCAGAAGAATAGAAGCCTGTAATCTGGGATATATAAAGCTATTTGACTATTCATAAAGGGGGAAAAAACTTCCAGAGTTTTAAAATCCTATAATCTTCATTTGATTTACGTTACGTTTATTTTTTAAATGCCATTGTATAAATGTCTTGTTGCTACATAAAATAAAATGATGTGATAGACATTTCTCCAAAGATATAAAAGTGGTCAATAAGCACATGAGAAGATGCTCAGCATCACTCATCATTAGGGAAATGCAAATCAAAACTACGATGAGGTTCCATTTCATACCCTTTCAGATGGCTATTATTAAAAACCAAACCAAACCAAAACAAAACAAAAAAGCAGAAAATAACAAGTTTTAGTGAGGTTATAGAGAAGTTGGAACTCTGCTGTATTGGTGGTAGGAATATAAAATGGTATAGCCACTGTGGAAAACAGTGTGGTGGTTCCTTAAAAAATTACAAATAGAATTATCATATGGTCCAGCAATTCCACTTCTAGGTATATACTCAAAAGAATTGAAAGCAGGGTCTTGAAGAGATATTTGTGTACCCATGTTCATAGTAGCAGTATTTGCAATAGCTAAAACATGAAGCAACCCAAGTGTCCATCCAGAGGTGAATGGATAAGCAAAATATGGCATATACAAATAATGGAATGTTATTGAGCCTTAAAAAGGAATTACTGACATATGCTACACCGTGGATGAACCTTGAGGACATTATAATAAGTGAAATAAGCCAGTCACAAAAAGACAAATACTATACAATTCCACTTATATGAGGTATTTAGAGTAGTGAAAATCATAGAGGCAGAAAGTAGGCTGGTGGTTGCCAGAGGGTGGGGGGAGGGGGAAATGGAGATTTAGTCAATGAATTTCATTGGGTATATAATTGGGTATAGAATTTCAGTTTTACAAGACGAAAAGAGTTATGGAGATAAATTGTGATGGTTGCACATTATGAATGTACTTAATACTACTGAGCTGCACTTAAAAATTGTTAAGAAGGTAAATTTTATGATGTGTGTGAAAAAAAGTTTTAAAAAGTGATAGGAATAAAATTTCAAAAGCTGTTTTCTGCATTTTTCATTTTTTCTATTTTATTCCTTCATTTATGCTCTCAGTTATTAAACACAGTTTTCTTTGATTTTTTGTTGTTTTCATACATCAGAATGATATCCTTAATACAGTTAGTTGGGCAAGAGAAGAAAATTTTAACGTATTTTCCCAGTAATAAGAATCTCTCCTTTACTACCCTTTGTCTCTTGCCCTCTTTAGTTTTCCTTTCTGCCACTGGCATTGAAGCAGATACAAGCACATCTGTGTGTCCTAAGTGGGGAAAGTAATTTGTTTCTTTCCCCTGAATACCACAGCTAGTGACAACTCAGTTCCCTCAGTCCGTCTGGACAAATTGTAGCAGTGTCCTGGTGTGGCTGAACTAGAGAAAATGCAGAATGCACAGGAATATAAAATGGTATAGCCACTGTGGAAAACAGTGTGGTGGTTCCTTAAAAAATTACAAATAGAATTATCATATGGTGCAGCAATTCCACTTCTAGGTATATACTCAAAAGAATTGAAAGCAGGGTCTTGAAGAGATATTTGTGTACCCATGTTCATAGTAGCAGTATTTGCAATAGCTAAAACATGAAGCAACCCAAGTGTCCATCCAGAGGTGAATGGATAAGCAAAATATGGCATATACAAATAATGGAATATTATTGAGCCTTAAAAAGGAATTACTGACATATGCTACACCGTGGATGAACCTTGAGGACATTATAATAAGTGAAATAAGCCAGTCACAAAAAGACAAATACTATACAATTCCACTTATATGAGGTATTTAGAGTAGTGAAAATCATAGAGGCAGAAAGTAGGCTGGTGGTTGCCAGAGGGTGGGGGGAGGGGGAAATGGAGATTTAGTCAATGAATTTCATTGGGTATATAATTGGGTATAGAATTTCAGTTTTACAAGACGAAAAGAGTTATGGAGATAAATTGTGATGGTTGCACATTATGAATGTACTTAATACTACTGAGCTGCACTTAAAAATTGTTAAGAAGGTAAATTTTATGATATGTGTGAAAAAAAGTTTTAAAAAGTGATAGGAATAAAATTTCAAAAGCTGTTTTCTGCATTTTTCATTTTTTCTATTTTATTCCTTCATTTATGCTCTCAATTATTAAACACAGTTTTCTTTGATTTTTTGTTGTTTTCATACATCAGAATGATATCCTTAATACAGTTAGTTGGGCAAGAGAAGAAAATTTTAACGTATTTTCCCAGTAATAAGAATCTCTCCTTTACTACCCTTTGTCTCTTGCCCTCTTTAGTTTTCCTTTCTGCCACTGGCATTGAAGCAGATACAAGCACATCTGTGTGTCCTAAGTGGGGAAAGTAATTTGTTTCTTTCCCCTGAATACCACAGCTAGTGACAACTCAGTTCCCTCAGTCCGTCTGGACAAATTGTAGCAGTGTCCTGGTGTGGCTGAACTAGAGAAAATGCAGAATGCACAGGGTGGAATCCATATCCACTCTGATTAGCCAGCACTCGCTCTGCCCTCTGTTTTGCCCAATTGTGTGCTCTCTTTTTTTCCTGGCTTTTTTCCTTTCACTGCAGTGCTTTCTGTTAGGCCTTGCTGTGTCTCAGTTGAATTAGTACTGGAATTTGCATGTTTGTGTGTTATATGAACACATCTCTTTTTACACATTTGGTAGGCAAAATGATATTGTTATAGACTCCTGGACAATAGTTTACAAATTGCCTTCTGTCTGAATATCAGTGCTGCTCTGCGCCCTAACTCCTTTGGCTTCTTTTTCTTAAACTCTTTTGCCCTCATGGTGTTATTCAGTTTCTTAATACATTAATCAGTGAAGTTTGTTACCTATGCATTTCTCTTCCAATTATTATTACAACATGCAATTTAACTTCATTAACATGTTGGAATAGGCCAGAAAAATTGCTTTCAGAAAGTGATTTGTAGAAAAAAAAAAAGATGGTCAGGGGCATGGCTTTGAGGGCTTTAAAAGAAGAGGAAAGTCTCTGCTCTCTGTGCTTCCACCATCTTGCAGTGTGAGACCCCCGGGTCACTGTGGCCACCACCAGATGGACTTGGGACTTCCCAGTCTTAGAAACTGTAAGCAATATATTTCGTTTTTATTTATAAAAAACAAAAAAATAAAATAATTTGTGCACAATATATGATAATTTTATGCTGTTCTTGGTACACGAAGATGCTTTAGACTCTGGTAAGGACTAGCTTTTGGAGCTCTGTCGTTTGTTCATATTATAGGAATACCATCTGCACCAACAGCAGCTTCTTGTTCCTTTTACACTGAATATGGCAAAAACATCATCGTCACTCCGCCCCGCCTCCCCCCACCTCCCCCAACCCCGTATGCATACTCAACATTTTTTTCTACCTGGTGTTTTTCAGGTTTTGCTGTTTTTTTGTTTTTGTTTTTGGCGGCTGGCCAGTACAGGGATGGAACCCTGGACCTTGGTGTTATCAGTCCCACGCTGTAACCAACTGAGCTGACCAGCCAGCGCTATGTTCTGTTTCTGAGTGATTTATAACAATTTTGGAGTACATTGTAATTTACAGGGCAGTTTCATATCCCTTAGCTCATTTTATTGTCCAGCAGCTTTTATGAGGTAGATCTTATTAATATTCCACTTTTAAAGCTGAGAAAACACATATGTGATACTGTTCTATTTTCATGCATAATTATACAGCCATTCCATCTCTTTACATGTCTTTTTAAAAATCTGAGCTCATAAGAAAGTGATCTCTTGCTTAGCATGTGACTACTATGAATGCTTTCTCTTCTTTGTCAGAATACATTTTTTATTCTATTCCTATTTCATTTCCGATGTTCTTCATTCTTTTTTCACCCTTTTGAGTCTAATCAGTGTTATTCCTTATCTTTTTGAAACATCACCAACTGCATACTAATAATGATGGTGCTATTATACATCATGTAGTGTATTTAAACTTCTTTAACACCTAATAATCTCATTTTTATCTTCACAACAGTTATCTGTGGCAGGCAGGGCAAGTGTAAATTGCTTGGTTTTGTGGATTAAAAACCTGCAACTCAAAGTGTTGGTGAAAGTTTTTTTGTTTATGATCACATAACTAATCAGTGTTAGGAATAGGAGTACTCGGGCTTCTCTCTTAGTCCGGTACTCTTTCTACTGCTGTTAGGGACTCTGCTTTGTGTTACCTGATATAATGTAATACAGACATATCATTTCCTCTCAACATTTATTTCAGACTTTCATATTGCCAACCACTTATTCAGTATTAAATCCACAGTGGCAGTTTCTCTTGTTGCTTTGACAAAAGACTTCCTATAAAAAGAAATTGTCAGGGAGGATTAATAATTTGCCAAATGTTCTGTATCCAGCAGAATAATTCTTTGAGCAGTTGTCCCCACTCGTTGCTGTTTTGCTTGTTTGCCTGTTTTGTAATCTGTGGAAGGACTCTGTCATTGTAGTATGTTTCTGTGATTAGTTTCCTAGGCCTGCCATAACAAATGAAAGGGTATTGAATTTCATTAGTCATCAGACAAATGCAAATTAAAGCCAAAATGAGAAATGACAAACTGGATGGCTTAAAACAACAGAAATTTATGCTCTTACAGCTCAGGAAGCCAGAGTCCAAAATTAAGGTGTTGCAGAATTGGCTCCTTAGAGGCTCAGAAAGAGAATGTGTCCCATGCCTCTCTCCTAGCTTCTGATGGTTGCCAGCAATCCTTGGCATTCCTTGGCTTGCAGCTGTATAATTGTAATCTCTGCCTCCATCTTCACATGGCTGTATTCCTTCTGTGTCTGTGTCTTCAGGTGGCATTCTCCTCTCTTTGTCTCTGTCTCTTTTCTTGTAAGGACAGCAGTTACATTGGATTAAGGGCCCACCAGTATGACCTTGTCTTAACTAAAATCTTGATTATATTTGCACAGGTCACATTTACAGGTACCAGGGATTAGGACTTCAGCGTATCTTTTGGGGGGACACAATTCAACCCACAACCATATATGTCCTTTTTGGGGGGGTCTCTACTTTTATTCTTACTCATGTGGTATTCCCATAAATGTCTATCAAACTGACCTTGTTTATAGGTTTCCATATGTTTTTCCCAAATAATGTATGATTTATTTATATAAAATTTCATTGTCTTTTTTTTTTTTTTTTAAGTCAGCATGAGGAAGAAACAAATTTTCTTTTTCTTCCTATTGAAACTTTAAAACTAGCTGAACCTGGTTTTATCTTCCCACCTCAAGTTTTATAAGTTATCTCGCACAGTGTAAGCTGAGCATGTGCAGAGAAGGATGACCTTGGGCACCACTCAGCACTACACTCTAACCAAGTGAGCTAACTGGCCAGCCAAAATTTCATTAAGTTTTAATTTGCCATTTATTTTTTAGTAAACCAATGAGATTGTATTTGGTGCCTTATGCTAAGATTATGTTAAAATTATCAGATGATAATTTATAAACATTGGAGGATATAAGAACTGTTTATATAATAGGATTTTGGCTTATAATTTTGCTTTTTTTTTGTATAGCCCTTCTATGGTTTTGGTGTCAAGGTTATGTTAATCTCATTAAAATTATTGTTGGGAGAGAAGTACAATAATCCTTTATCCTCGGGGGATAAGTTCCCAGACCCCCATGGATACCTGAAACCACAGATAGTACCAAACTCTATATATACTATTTTTTTTTCCTATACATACATATCTATGATGAAGATACATACATATCTATAAATTAGGCATAATACTTTTGCACTTTGGGGCCATTACTAAGTAAAATAAGGGTTTCCTCCTTCTCTTCCTTTCTTCTTTTCAAGCCTTTTAATACAAGAATAACAGTTAGAAAATGCACAAATAATAAATAAGTAGCTCAATGAATTTGCACAATGTTGACTCCAGGTCAAGAAATACAATATTGCTAACACTCCTATCAGTTGTTTCCTGTGTATTCTTTAAAAGTAACCAGTATCCCAAACAGTCTATCAAATACCATAGTTGAGGGGCCGGCCCGGTGGCGCACTGGATAAGTGCGCCGCTTGGGAAGCGCGGCGGCGCTCCTGCCCGAGGGTTCGGATCCCACATACAGACCGGTTCCCGCTCACTGGCTGAGTGAGGCGCGGGAGCAACACCGAGGGTTGCAATCCCGTTGCTGGTCCCCGGTCCGGTACGGGGGCAACACTGAGAGTTGCGATCCATTGCCGGACACGGAAAAAGACAAAAAGACAAAAAAAAAAAAAAAAATACCGTAGTTGAGTTTTGTCTGTCTTTTACTTTGTATTTTGGAATCACGTGGTATGTATTCTTTTGTGTCTGCTTTCTTTCACCCAACATTATGTTAGGGTCATCCATGTTGTTGCAGGTAGCTCTAGTGTGTTCATTTTCATTACACTGTAGTATTCCACTTATCCATTTCATCATTGAATATTTGCTTGCTAATAGGTTTTGGCAATTTAAGAATTGTGCTTCTGTGAAAATTCTTATAAATGTCTTTTGGTGTCCACAGTTTGCATATCTGTTGGTATATAGCTAGTTGATGAGTCAAAGGGTTTGTTTTATTTATTTATTTATATTTATTTATTTTTTAAAAAAGATGACCGGTAAGGGGATCTTAACCCTTGACTTGGTGTTGTCAGCACCACGCTCACCCAGTGAGCGAACCGGCCATCCCTATATGGGATCTGAACCCATGGCCTTGGTGTTATCAGCACCACACTCTACCGAGTGAGCCACGGGCCGGCCCCAAAGGGTTTGTTTTAGTAGGTTCTGCTAGATAGTTTTCTAGTTGTTCCTGTTCCATTCTTCTAACACTTAGGATTGTCATTTTTTAAATATTGAGACGTTCTGGTGGATATGTAGTGATATCTCACTTTGGCTTTAATTTGCATTTCTCTCACAACACATGAAGTTCAGTTACCCGTTTCTGTATTTATTGGCGATTTGGATATCTCCTTTGTGAGTGACTAATCAAGCCTTTTTGCTTAGTTTTCTGGTCTTTTTTTTCTTACTAGTTTGTAGGGGTGCTTCATTTATTTTGGTTACAAGTCTTTTTTTCAGATACATATGTTGCAAATATCTTCTTTTACTCTGTGGCTTGCCTTTTCACTTTCTTAGTGATGTCCTTTAATAGACACAATTTTTCATTTTTAAAGTTGTACCATTTTTCCTTCATCATGAGTACTTTTGGTGACCTGTTTAAAAAATCTTTCTTTACCCCCAAATCATGAAGATAGCCTCTTATATTATCATCTAAGAGCTATTTTATTTTACCTTTTACCTTTACATCCACAGTCCACCTGGATTTAGTTTTTGTCCACGGTGTATGTAGGGATCAAGATTGATGTTTTTCTTTTAATTTAGATATCCAGTTGACTCAGCACTGCTTTTATTTGTTCTTTTTTTTTTTTCCTTTTTGTCTTTTTTACTGACCGGTAACGGGATAGCAACCCTTGGTGTTGCGCCCGTACCAGGTACCGGCAACGGGATCACAACCCTCGGTGTTGCGCCCGCACCACGCTCAGCCAGTGAGCGGGAACCGGTCTCCACACGGGATCCGAGCCCTCGGCAGGAGCGCCGCCGCACTTCCAGGCAGCGCACTCTCCAGTGCACCACCAGGCCGGCCCAGCACTGATTTTATTTGGTTGGTTGTTGTTTTGGTTTGGTTTCGGTGGCTGACCAGTACAGGGATCTAAACCCTGGACCTTGGTGTTATGAGCACCATGCTCTAACCAAGTGAGCTAACCAGCCAGCCCATGTTTTTTGTTTTTGATAAAATCATTATTTTCCCATTGCTCTACAGTGCCACCTTTGACATAAATCAAGTGTCCATGTATATGTGGGTTTGTTTCTGGACTCTGTTCTGTCACGTTGGTCTGTTTTTCTTTCTTTGAAGCAATACCAGTCTTCAGTCCTAGAGCTTTACAAAAGTCTTGACATCCAGTGGAATAAGCCCTCTCACCTTGTTCTTTTTCAATATTATCTTAACTCTTGTTAGCTCTTTACATTTCCATATAAATTATAGAATTGACATTTCCATTTGTGCAAGTCTATTGGGATTTTGGTTGGTATTACATTGAATCTGTAAATCAATTAGTGTTGGTATTACATTGAATCTGTAAATCAATTAGTGGAAGAATTAGTGTCTTTATAATTTTGAGGCTTCCAGTCAATGAACATAACTGTATGTTGCTTTGTGTTGCTTCTCTCCCCACGGATTTGTCACCCCACTTCCCCTGGGTGATGGAGATGCAAAGGATTACTCAAAGCCCATCTCTTCTGAGCAGTGAGAGGTCCCAAAGTGGTTAATCTCCCACCAGAACCCTCAAGCGAGAGGGATCCCTTCCTTGGGAAATTAATGCCAAATTGGGGTTCTCTTTCAGCATTTATTTTCCAGACCAGGAAGTTACAGGAAGAGAACAAAGGTGGGGTTATGGTTTAACAATATAGGCTGGTAACTTTCAGTGAAACAAGCCAGATGACATTCCAGTAGAAAATTAAGTGATCTGATCAACATAAGCTTGATCTTAGCAAACATTCCTTCTTATAGCAATTTCTCAGTATCTTTACATAACAATCAGTAACTAGTCTGTCCTTGAGCCAGCAACCTGCTGGGCCAAAAATCTTTATCTCACACCAGAGACTTATAGCCTGAGGAAAATTTCCAGTCCTCCACAAGGTCAATATTTGAAACTGCAAGACTTTGGAAAACCAGGCCCTGTGAAGTACAAATGCTTTATAGTATATTCCACAACTGTAATTTTCTATGTCTTCTTTCATTTGTTTCTCAGTGATTTACAGTTTTCTGTGATGAGGTCTTGCACATCTTCATTATATTTATTCCTAGTTACTTGATATTTTTTGGTGCTATTTTAAATGTATTTTTAAAGTTTCACTTTCTAATTATTTGTTCTTGGGAATATAGAGATGCAGTTAACCTTTATATGTTGACCTTATATCCAGCAACATTACTAAACTCACTGGTCGATTCTGATCATTTATATGTAGATTCTTTTGAAATTCCTATGGAAATGTTTATATGATATACAAATAATGACAGCTTTATACCTTTCTTTTTTTAGTCCTTATACTCTTTCTTTTTTCTTTTTCCTTTTTTCATTATTCAACACTGTACCAGAGGTCCTGGTGACAGCAGACATTCACAGTGTCAAGGGGAAAGATATTAACATTTTGATACCAGAGGAGAGGGTCTGGGGAGGCCCGAGAGTGGGCCTCAACCCACCTGGTCCTCTTACCATGTTCTTGACTCTACCACAGGAAAGAATTCAAGAGCAGAGTCACAGTAGAAAGTGAAAACAGGTTGAATACAGAGAATAAGAAATACAGACTTCACAGGGAAAGTATGGCCTATTTCCAGAGACTGAGCAGCAGCCGCAGCAAATTTAATACAAAGAAACATAGTTCACAGTCAAAGTCTGGGCAGGCTCAAGAGTGAGCACAACCTGCTGAAGGCAAGTTTGATTCAAAAAGTAAGAAATACACACCCCAAGCGAAGTGAGGCCTGACCCCAAGAGAGTGAGCAACGGCCCTGTCTTCTTCCTGGATTTGACTTCTAGTTTCTCTATCTGTGCATATTTATGCTATCTAGTTAATAGTCAGCTAAGGTGGTAGTTCCCAGTTATGCAACCTAGTCCTGCACATGCTCAATTGGTCTCTTTTAGAGCATGCTCATTCCACCACATGCTCTCTAGTGCCTCTTTTGGAAGGTCATTTAAGTAGTAAACTCCTTTTTTACTGAGGGTGCTCGGCCACCAAGATTACATAAATCTGTCCACTGTATTCTCAATTTTCACATGCTGGTGCTGAAAATTGGTGCTACAGGCTAGGACTAAGGGGTGGAGCCTGAGTCCGAGGGGAATGGTTTGAGACCCAGGGGAGTGGCCTGAAACATGATCTCAGGGGTACCAAGCACCTCCTATCTTAATTTCAGCAAAAAGTGTGAGTTTTGCTGTAGTTTTAAAATGCATATTCTTTATGAAATTAAGGATGTTCCCTTTCTTTTTCCTAGTTTGCTGAGTTGTTTTTTATTTCTTAATTGTGAGTTAGTGTTAAATTTTACCAAGTGCATGTTCTGCATCTGTTGAGCAATTGTCATATGATTTTTCTCCTTCATTCTACTTATGTGGTAGATTACAGTGATTGGTTTTCCATATCAAACCAACTTTACATTCCTAAAATAAACCCAATTTTGTCATGTCCTTTTTATATGTAATTGCTGAATTGGATTTGCTAACATTTGGTTTAGTATATTTGCATCTATATTCATTGGAGAGAATGGCCTGTAATTTTCCTTTCTCATAATATCCTTGTTAGGGTTTGGTATCAAAGTTATGTTGGTCTCATAATGAGTTGAGGAATGTTCCTTCTTTTATATTCTGTAAGGGTTTGTATAAGATTGGCATTTTTTTTCCCTTCTTTAAATGTTTTGTATTATTTGCTGGTGAAGCCATCTGGGCCTGGAGTTCTCATTGTGGGAAGGCTTTCAATTAAGCTGTCAATTTCTTTAATAGATCTAGAACTATACAAAATTTCTATTTCTTTTTGTATCAGGTTTAGTAAAACATGTTTCTCTTGATATTTGTCTATTTTACCTAAATATTCAAATACATGGGTATCAATCAAGTTATTCACAATATTCCTTTTACAGTCTTTTTATTATCTGTAGTGATACCCCCTTCTTCATTTCTGATATTGGTTATTTTTTCTCTATTTTTTTTTTTCTAGATCATTCTTGACAGGGTTTTATTAGTCTTTCAAAGAACCAACCTTTAGGTTTGCTGATTCTATTTTATGTGTGTTTTCTATTTAATTAATTTCTTCTCTATTTTTCTTTCTCTCTACTTTCTTTGGGTTTAATTGGCTGCTCTTATTGGCTATGCTTTTTCTAATCTCTTTTCTAATGTATGTTTTCAAAGGCTATGCGTTTCTCTCTTAAGCATAGATTTACTTGTCTCCATAAACTTTAATTTTCATTAACAGTCAGTTCAGAATATTTTCTAATTTTCATTATGATTTCTTTTTTGATCCAGGTATTATTTAGATGGGTATTTTATAATTTCCAATCATGGGGATTTTTCCAGTTATGTTTTGGCTATTGACTTCTCACTCAGTTGCACTGTGGTCAGAAAGCACACTCTGCTTTTAATTCTTTGCAACATATCAGGACTTGTTTTATATCTAGCATGGAATCAGTTTTTATAATTGCTCCATGTGTATGTGAAAACAAATACATATTGTGCCATCACTAGATGCATGGTTCCCTGTATTTTAGTCAGGTCAACTTTATCAATAGGGATTTAAAAAACATCATATTATCCTTATTCTTTTTTTCTGATTCTTTTATCAGTTACTGAGGGATATGTTCTAAAATTTCCCATTAGGGCTGGATATGTCTGTTTCTTCATTTAGTTTTATCCATTTTTGTTTATATATCTTGAGGCTATGTTATTAGGTACATACAATTTTTAGAACTGCTAAATATTCATATTGAATTGAACATTTTATCACTGTAAATATTCTTCTGCTGATTTTTTTGGCCTTAAAATCAGTTTTGCCTTATAACATAGCTATATACTTCCCTTTTGGTCAATGTTTTCAAGGGTTGTATTTTCCTTCCTTTTACTTTCAACCTTTTTGAATCCTTTACTCATGGAGCAGTGTTTTTCTTATATCTGATGTCATAGATTTCATCATTAAATTGGGTTACTTGGTCCATTAATATTTACTACTGCTGATATAATTGTGTTTTAATTCTGCCATCATACTCTGCTTTCTATTTGTCTTGTTTTTTTCTATATTCTTTCTTTTTTCTGTTCCTGCTTTCCTTTCAGTTGGTTTATTAAAAAAAAAAACCCAAAACAAGAAAAACTACTCTGTTGTTTTGACCTTATTAGTATTTATACAGTTTTTTAACTTTTTTTTAGTGGTTACTTTAGAGATTAAATCACACTTCGTTGACTTAAAGTTTAATAGAAACTAGTATTTTTATCACTTTCAGAATAATGCAAGGACCTTAGCACACTTTAACTCCATTTGTTCCCCCTCCAATTAGTAGACTAACATTATTTCTATTCTACTGTAAAACACACTTATCTTTGTTTTATACTGTCAGTATTCATCTAGGTTTAGTTGTGTATTTCCTTTTCCCTTGCTTCCTGTAACTCCAAGCTTTCATTTGGAATTATTTTCCTTTGCTTAAAGGACACTCTTTATTTCCTTTAGTAAGGTTCTGCTGATGGTGGTCCTGCATATTTCTTATACTCTTATTTCTACAGGCCCATTTCTTTTGCCACTTTATGCTTCAGTCTGGATATTTTCTCTGATCAGTGTTTCAGTTAACTAATTCTGATGAGTTCAGGAGCTGCATCTAATTTGCCAATAAGCTAATATATTATGCTCTCCATTTCTGTTATTGAAATGTTCAATTCTAGAATTCCAGTTGAATATTTTGAAAAATAATTTTCAGTTCTCTGCCTAAGTTCATTTTGTTTTTTCTTATCTGAAACATACTAAGCACAGTTATCTTATAATAGATTGCATCTGATTCTTACATTATTTACATCCTCTGTGGGTCTCTTTCTGATCTCTTTTGTTTCTCTTGATTTTTCTTTCTTTTTTTTTTTTTTTTTGGTCATATTGTCTTATTCTTTTGTAATTTGCCTGGTAGTTTTTTTTAACTGCGTCTTTATTTTTGTGCCAGATAGCATATATGAAAGATTTTAGTTTGCTTCTGACTGATGGCTGGGGGCTGCCAATTAATTACAGGTCACCGTAATTCAGTCAGTACTTGCAGTAATTTAAATCTAGGTTTCGGGCCGGCCCGGTGGCACACTGCTACAGTGCGCCGCTTGGGAAGCGCGGCAGCACTCCCGCTGAGGGTTCGGATTCCACATACAGACCGGTTCCCGCTCACTGGCTGAGCGAGGTGCGGGGGCAACACCGAGGGTTGCGATCCCGTTGCCGGTCCCGGTCCGGTACGGGCGCGACACTGAGGGTTGCGATCCGTTGCCGGTCACGAAAAAAGACAAAAAAAGGAAAAAAAAAAATCTAGGTTTCAGTCCCTGTGAGATCTGATCTACTTCTAGAATATAGGCCTTTGGTGTCCTGAAAGAAAGCCTGGGAAGTTTACCAGGGCCCCTTCTCTTTGGTGGGCTCTTAACTGCCATTTTGTTTCCCTATTACTGCAAGCCTGTCAAAAGTTCCACTCATCTCCTCAGCCTCAGATATGCCTTCTGGTATAGACACATATCTTTAAGAGATCAGCTCTCTTGCTTTCCTTCTCCTAGATCTAGACTCTATAATTTTTTATTTTTTGGTGGCTGGCACAGGGATCTGAACCCACTACCTTGGTATTATAAGGCTGTGCTCTAACCAACTGAGCTAACCAGCCAGCCCATCCCTGTAATTCTTAATTGTCTTGGTAACTGCAATGACAGAATTTTAAAAATTAAAAAAATTTTAAAAAATTATATTCTGTGGGGGCCGGCCCCGTGGCTCACTCCGGAAAGTGTGACACTGGTAGCTCTGAGGCTGCGGGTTTGGATCCTATATAGGGATGGCCGGTGCACTCACTGGCTGAGCGTGGTGCAAACCACACCAAGCCAAGGGTTGCGATCCCCTCATTGGTCAAACAAAAAATTATATTCTGTGGGGGCCGGCCCCGTGGCTCACTCCGGAAAGTGTGACACTGGTAGCTCTGAGGCTGCGGGTTTGGATCCTATATAGGGATGGCCGGTGCACTCACTGGCTGAGCGTGGTGCAAACCACACCAAGCCAAGGGTTGCGATCCCCTTATTGGTCAAACAAAAAATTATATTCTGTGGGATCGTTGGTCCAAATTACCTAGTCTCCTATTACCAGACTACAGTGTACTTTCATATTTCTAATATTAATCTTATTAAAATTTAAAGTAATCTTAATAGGATAATACTCTTAGTGACTCTTGATTATTGTATTCCTAATGTATTAAACTTCCAGTCACATTTTTAACATATTAGACAAAATGTATGAATAAAATATATTAAATGGCCAGTTTGAATGCATAATGTAGGTAGAGAAATTGATTAGAAAAATGTCATATATTTGCTGTTTATTCACTAGGTAAATTTAGAATTCTACTGAGTAACAGGGTAGTATTATGACTTCTTGTAATTAAAAAATTTTTAAACAAATAATTGTCATTTTTAAAAACTTTTTATGGAGTGACTGGAAAAGCCCCTATTGACTTAATCATAAGTAGGTACTATTGAGAGATTAGAGTGTCAAGAAAGATTTTACTGACAATGGGTCATTTGGATAGTGTCTTGAACTATGAATATAAATTTGCCAGGTGAACAAAATAGGCAGGAGGAATAACGTGTGAAACATTATGCTGTATAAGAGTAGAATTTGTTCACATACTTGCAAGTTTTTCATTGTGGTTGGAAAATAGGTGCCCACCAGTTTGCTATGAGATTATCTATTTTCCCACACTATTTTACACTTAAATTATTTTGATGATTTAATTGTAATCAGAAGAATTCTGTATCTTGGGGACAAAATGCTATCAGGTCTGTTTCTCTTTTTATTTTTGCCTACTGGGTAAATGAACATATGTATTTTTTACAGGACTGAATTTGCTCTTAAAGAAATCATGTCCTCTGGAGGTGCTGAAGATGATATCCCACAGGGAGAAAGAAAAACAGTTACAGATTTTTGCTATCTTCTGGATAAATCTAAGCAACTATTCAATGGGTTAAGGTTAGTGGACTCTCAATGCTTTAAACTTTTTTCTAGTTCTGCATTTTTTTCTGGCTGATGTGTGGTAAGTTTCTGAAAGTTATGGTGGAATGTTATATAAATATTTCTACTAGAAGTAATGATGATTTTTTTCTTTGAGTATTCTGTGGTGAAAAAACAATAGGAAAGTAGGATAACTTACATCGTTTTACTCAAGTTGAGAAGAGGTATTTTCTTGGATGGTTTTTAGTATATTACTCACACCGTATTAGATTTACATCTGACTGTACACGTTAGGGTGTTGACGTCCAAGGAGCCTAGGAATGCAGGATAACTTACATCGTTTTACTCAAGTTGAGAAGAGGTATTTTCTTGGATGGTTTTTAGTATATTACTCACACCATATTAGATTTACATCTGACTGTACACGTTAGGGTGTTGACGTCCAAGGAGCCTAGGAATGCATAGACAGTTGAATGTTGAGCCTCCTGTTGCATTTTTGTACATTTGTTTACTTTCTTGTTTCTTTTATTCTTTCTTTCTTTTTTTAGGATAAAATATCTGTTGACTAAAGTAATGTGGAGTGTTCTAGACAGTGTTATTTTTACTTTAGTTGCATGTGCCCTGAGCAGACTGTTGGCCGAAGCCATGTGTGTGTTTGTCAAAATATGTCTTTGATTGGGTATTCTTGTGTGTGGTAAATAATTTTGCACCATTTTGTTTTATTTAAATGGCATATTTCATTCTTGGGATTCTTAGGATATTCACTTACTTCAGACCTAAAGCTTCATTAGCTTAGTTCCAGTCATAAACAAATTCATGCTATGGTGAAAATATTTAGGGGAAACATTTTATTTTTGAAAATTTATATAGGAGTGAATGATTGTAAAGATGGTGAGTTATTTTAATTTGCAGTTTATTTCTGTGTAAACATGCAATCTCTTTCTCTTAAGTTTGTAAATGTATTATATATCCCCAGTTAATTCACCTTTTGAAAATTTTACAGTTATAAAAGTAATACAAGGTTATCAAATGACTTTTCCATGACCGTCCTTTCAATCATTCATTTATCCCTGTATTCATTTAATTTTCTTCATAATACATTTTTGTATCAAATTATTTTATTTGCTTATTATGACTCTTCTACATTAAAATGAAAAGTCCTTAAGAGCAGGACCTTGTATGTCACTGTTTCCTCTAGTATTTAAGCCTGTGTCTTGTGAATGTTTGTTAATGAAGAATTCCAAAGACTCCTATACTCTGCTGCTTCCTGCTTTGTGCTACAGAAGAAATGTTTGAGATGAGCTTTTTCTTTTGCTTTATAGATTAATTGCATCTTTTTAAAGAATATTTTCTTTTACTCTTATAGTTCAGAAATTTTGCTTGGTATGCCTAAATTTTAAGTCTTTTGTTTTCCGACAATGTTTTAAATCTTTTAAATTTGCATGCTTAGATTTTTTTTCTTTGTTGCCCATTGCTAGCCAGATAGATTTTATTTATTCAACATTTCAGTGGCACTCAGTATGTACCACATTCTGTGTTGGGTACAGAAAATTCAGAGATAAAACAAACAGTCCCTGCCCTCAAATACTCTGTGAGGAAATTGTAAACAAACAAAACCTAAGAACTGCTCGCTGCTAGCCTCAGATTTAGCCTATCTTTTTTTTTTTTTTTTTTTTGCCCTTTTTGTCTTTTTTACTGACCGGCAATGGGATCGCAACCCTCGGTGTTGCG
>NW_007726660.1:640809-655624 GCF_000696425.1 Galeopterus variegatus
CCCTCGGCGGGAGCGCCACCGCACTCCCAAGTGGTGCACTGTAGCAGTGTGCCACCGGGCCGGCCCAGGAATTACTTTCCTAATCTGATTCTGAATCATAAATAAATGATTAAGCTCAAGTAGTCTCCTGCTAGAGACCCTCCAAATAAAATCACTCTTTACAACAGTAACCATAATGGAACACATTTACACATATCATTTCACAGTTTTTAAATCACTTTCAGGTACATTTTTATCCTTTGCCACGTGATAACAGTATATAATACCAAAAACACTTGTTACCTAAAAACGAAATGTTTTATTTAAAGAAATTGTAGGGTGAAATTCTGTCTGTGGACATAATGGAAAACCCTTAATACATGAAGAAGTTGTGTGAGATGTAACCTCTAGGACTATTTATTGTTGGAGAAATACATAATAATGTGGTTGAGATACCTATTTCAATTAAGTTCTTGAGCACTTAAAAGTATATCTGGTTCCGGAATTAATCCATTTGAGTCTTATTTTCTGAAATGTTCAATAGATGAAGACACAGGTCCTGTCAATTTGAAATTTAACTTCTTCATTAAGTCAGTAAGACTGTCAGTACATATGTATAACTTGCAGATATCATAAAACCCTACCTGGAAAGCAGTATTGGCCTTCCTAGTATTATTGGGTGCCTTCCAGATGTGGAGGAGTATCTTTCCAAAGTGCTATTTTAAAACTTGACAATACTACTACTAATAAATTTTGATCTGTCACCTGGAAGAGTAGGTAAGCAAATCCTCCAGGGATTTATTTTTAGTGTTCTGTGTGAATGACCCTCTTCAATTTAAATAAGGCTTAATTATTTCTACAAAAAATAAGTCTATGGTGAGTAAAGTATATGTCCTCTGAATGCTTATGGGTTTTTGTGTAAGAGGGATGTGGTGGTGGCTAGCATATGGGACAGCACAGGTCTGTGTTAACTGAGAGATTAGTACTTTGGCTCTCTTCCTTTTTCTTTTTATTTCAAAAGATATATTTTAATAGTTCTATATTATTCAATATCTATATATCTAGAACTATATTTTCATATCGAACTATTAAAACAATTTTGCTGGAGATATAAATGAAAAGATTCCCATAATATATGATTAAATGAAAAAAAGAAAATTATAAAAACTATTATGTGATCTTGTTTTATCAAAAATTCTGTGTTAAATTTGTCTTCTGTATACCATATCCCTCAGTGGGAACAATTAGCTCTTAATGCCCAACTTGGGCCCTTTCTTCAGAGGGGCTGGTTTTCTCTCAGTGTCTGCTGCATGTGAACGTATTTTCTGTTTGTTTATATAAATGAAAGTGTTCTTTGTCCAGTATCAGACCTTGATTGGAAAATGATTAGAAAGGGCTCTCTTTATCAGTTATGTGGGTCTTCATTAGAGTTGCCCATGGTATCGGGTTAGATGTGTGTGTGGCATTCTCAACACTGCTGTGCTCTCCCCGTTCCCTCTCCATAGAAGATCTTTGAATTTTGTGAATTAAACACCTCTGTGCTTTCAAGCATCGATATGAGGGTACTTCAAAAAGTTCATGGAAAAATAGAATTAAAAGATAATATGAATCTTTCCGTGAACTCTTTGAAAACTGCTTGTATAGTTTTTGAGCATTTCTTTGAAATAGACAGGATTTCTTTAGGAATAATTAACAGAAAGTTTTTCGATTGTAGAGAACAAGAAATACATTGGTAGTAGTCTGGGCCAGCGTTGGAGCTTGGGGAATTGGGGCGAAGTGGGATCCAGCTGGAATAGTGTCAGCTTTTAACGTTGGGCCCTTCCCTAGACATTCCTTTCACTGTTAGTGCTTGTCTTTTTGCTAGCTTTCCTTTGTGTTTTCTCTTTCTTCAGTTCATGAACTGAACATTAAACTTATTATTGAAGTATAATATACTTGTGGGAAAGTGCACATACTATAAGTGTATTTTTTACAAACTGAACACACCCATGTGACTTGTATAAAGAAATAGAACACATAGCACATCAGAAACCCCCTTGTGTTCCCTTTCATGTGGACTTGTTAACTCTTCATAAGCAGAGTGAAAAGTGCATTTCAGTGCATGAAAGGTTTCAGATTTTCTGTATAATGTCTCATTTGGAGTATAATAAGTTCTCTTTTTACTCTTGGAGGTATCTTTCTACCTTATATTTAGCTATTCATCTAAGTTGTCAGAGCCTTTCATTTTCCCAGCTGTGCATATCTTAATAGATTATTTTCTTTGACTAAAAATACCTTCTTATAATATGTGCATAATAAATTAGCTCTTGTTTCTATTCACTGTGTAAGAAAACATAGTCCAGAGAGTAAGAAATGGATAGAATGAATGGCATTTTGCTTTTAATAGCTCTTGCATATAGTTACAGTAGTAATGAAGTGAGAATAATGTTAGAAAAAGCTTTGAATATTGTCAGAAAATGATCAAAAGCCTAAGTGCTTGCAGGGTTCTGGTTACCATGGTGACTAAGACTGTTGAAGCAGAATGGAATACTTGGTGGGATTATATAAGGCAGCATCTTGAGACATGTATTTGAGAAACACAGCTGTGTCCATCAGTGATATCCATAACTTGTGGTGCTTTGCAAAAGCAGAGGCCTCCAAGTCACCAATTATTTGACTCCAGAGGAGCAAATACACAAAGCCAGAACAAGCTTGGAGACCATTAAAAATATATATATATATATTTCAAACTATGGAGTGGCATTTCCTCCTCCTAAGTACACCAAAGTGAAGTGTAATAATCTTAAAAAGAAATAATTACAGAAATTGTTTTTATTAAATATGCTCCCAAAATTCAAATTAAGGAAGAAATCATCTACAGTGCTTTCTTTATAAGCCTATTTTTAGGATGCCCTTGTTTCTAAATAAGAGAGAGAACTGAGAAATTAACAGTTTGTTCCGTTGTCCCCTTCTTCCCCTTACCTGCCCTTTCTTCCTTCCCTCCCTCTTCCTTCTCCTAGAGGCATTTTCTACAAACTGGTAGTAGTAAGGTACATGTTATTTCAGAGATCATACCCTAAACTGTCTGTACAAGTTTGTGATACGTGCTTTCATTTTATATGGCTTAGCACTCAAAAGAATTGGACTTGCATTTGAGGTAGACTGCCACCAGAGTACAGCAGCTATCTTGATTGCATGGCCTAGAAAAGCATAGGCTAATAGAAATTTAATGAGAGCCATAAATGTAATTTAAAATTTTCTAGCTCATTAAGAATATAAAAAGAAAAAAGTGAAAATAATTTTAATAACATATTTTAATTGATCCAGTATATCACAAGTATTTTATTTCAACATGTAGTCAATATAGAAAAATTACTAATGAGATACTTTACATTCTTTTTTTTATACTAAGTCTTAGAAATACACTGAATAAATATTCACCCTTATATACATTTCAGTTCAGATTAGCCTCATTTCAGTGTCCAGTAGCCATATGTGGCTATTGGTTCAGGCAAAATTCCTCCCAGTTTTAGCTTTGTTCTTAAAATGGCTCACTGTAATTTCCAGTAAATCCATATGGGCTATTTTGGGGTTGTCTTCTTCACTGGTCTATCAGGTGTCCCCATTTGCTTCTTCTGTCTCCTCCTACACAGATGCGGATGGCACACAGGTCTTTTGGCTGTTGGTGATTTGTCTCCATCCACCTGTATTTTGGGATTTGAGGGATATTACAAAATACTACAGGCTGAGTGGCTTAAACAACAGAAATTTATTTTCTCATGGTTCTGGAGGCTAGAAGTCCAAGATCAAGGTTGCGGCAGATTTGGTTTCTTCTGAGCCTTTCTCCTTGGCTTGTAGATGGCCGCCATCTGCCTGTGTCCTAACGTGATAGTCATGTGCACATGCGTTCCTGATTATTTTTCTGGGTGTCCTAATCTTTTCTCATAAGTACGCAAGTTATATTGCATTAGGGCCCACCCTAAAGCCCTCATTTTAACTTTTTTACTTCTTTAAAGGCCTTATCTCCAAATACAGTCACATTCTGAGTTACTGGGAGTTAGAGCTTCAACATATGAATTTCAGAGGTAAATAGTTCAGCCCATACCACTCAGTTTTGCTGAAATGTTGTCTGTGGGTTTTTGATTTTGTTATCTGGTTGTTCTATCTGTCCTTTGAAGGTATTTGAGTAAATTATGCTGCCACCATTTCCCCAGAATCCAGAAAATCAGCTATATAAATGCTATAGCAAAATATTGAACAATAGGATAGGTTGGAATGTTTCTCAATAGTTTTTTTAATTATCAAAGCTCCATCTGGTCTTATAAGCTCAAAGCTGGTCTTATAAATTAGATCTTAATTGTCAGGTCGGGCTAGGAACAAAGAGAGGGCGTCTTTCCCTTTTAAGTTGCTGGTGGAAGCTAGATCAGGGATTGGTTTTAGGGGAAGAGTATTTGTGGTTAGTTTTAAAGATAGTCCAGGAGGAGTATAAAGAGACAGAATAAAAAGCATGTGTTAAGAACCTTGAAGAATTTGTTAAATCCTCAAAACAAACTCATTAGTGTCTGTTGTTTTGGTTCTACAGATGAGAAAACCAAAACTTTGACAGATAAAGTAATAGCCTATGTTAATAGGTGGGTAATACTGTGGGAACTGCTACTTCAGAGAAGTTTTTCCTCAATACAGGAGATAAGGATCCCCAGACTCACAGAGGAGCTCCGATAGCCTCTTCTCTGGCGGTAACACAGACCAATGCTTGACTCTAGGAGTGGAGGCAGTTGGCTCTCTGGCTTCTTGTACTTGTTTTCTTGATTCTCAGAGGAATCCACATTTGTAGAGCTCCTTTGGGTATCATCATACCTACAAGATAGTCACAGAAGTTTGCCAGGACAAGTGAGTGTAAGGCACCAAAATCCTAGGGGGGCATGAAATTTAAAATTTGGCGATTTTTCTATTTTTTCTGTTTTTCTATGAGTAAGGTACTATTGGAAAATAAAGTAATTAATAGCTCTGTGTCTAAATGTAACAATTTTTATACCTGCCTTAGAGCTGGTTCACAGGAGGAGGAGATACCATTCCACAGCTTTATGTGACTTGTCATATCTGAATTCAAACTAGGAGTGATTATTCAAAGCTTTTCATCTTCATAAACCATCATTGGAAATGAAACAGTGTACTGAGTGCCTTCTGTGTGCCTGCACCATTCCAGGCACTGAGCTAGGGATGGGGTAGGATACAGAGATAAATAGGGTGCCTGCCTTCAAGTGAATCAAGCACCCTTGACCGTTTTTTCTTTCTAATTCAAAAAAAGCTTTGCTTGCTTGTCAGTAAACAGAGGAGTTGATATAGTGGTATCATTAAGGACCCCTTAATAGCCCGGGACTGCTGATACCCTTGGCACTTTCACACTTACAGATCTACTCCTATACATAATTTTTTTTTTTTTTGTTCCCAAGTTTTATTCAAGAACTCATTCAAAGTAGCCCAGATAAATGAATTTTAATCCTCATCTTCCTCCTCTTCTTCATCCTGGTTAATCTGGAAGTAACATAATTCGTAACTCTCTTTGCTGTTAGCGACTACACACAACCTATCACATAGATTATTCTCCAAATATTTATTTTTTGTGAGATATTTCAAATACCTTTTGGAAGAAGACACCTCAGAAGTTACAGTGATCTTGTTCTTGCTCCTTTCGATGGTTACAACCCCTCCACCAATATTTCCAGCTTTTCCATTCACTTTGATTCTCTCTTGGAGAATCTGCTAAAAATTGGCAGCATCCATGATCCCATCTTCTGCAGGATGGGTGCAGTCAAGAGTGAACATCAATACTTGCTTCTTTTTTTGCTCCCTTCACCACAAGTTTTTTCACGGGCACCATGGCAGCAGCAGAGCCTACACATGAATTTAAAAATCGAGTATACTAGTGAGTAAAACAGTTACTGGTGCTAAATAAGGAAATGACCGATTGGGCTTTGCAAGTCTCAAATACAGTTTTGTCTAGTATACAAATGAATACAGAAGCATAGGTTGGAACAGAGGTGTCCCTGTAATAAGTCTTGTCTGTGTAAACAAGAAAACCTTATTCACAGAAGGTGGGTTATTTCTTGGCCTCTGACCACAGCTTTGTTGGAGGTCAGCAGCATCCTAAGACCTGGGAAGCAGACTGAATTCCCAGAAAAGAATTTTACTAATGTAGAAAATCCAAGTTGTTATTACATATGGTAGAAAAGAGAAAGCATTGGGTTAGGGGTAAGAAGGTTTGAATTTGAATTATAGCTCTACAATTTATGGGCATGAGTGCCCAGACAGCAACTTACTGTATGCATATATGTATGTATATATGTATATATTTGTGTGTGTGTGTACAGAGGGTCTTCAAAAATTTCATGGAAATCTTCATATTATCTTTTCCTTCTGTGTTTCCACAAACTTTTTGATGTACACTTATACGTGTGGGTATATGTATATATACATGTTCTCTGTGAAAGCCAAGCATTTAAGGACCAGTCTAAGGAAAGAGAAGCCAATGAAAGAGATTGTAAGAACACAGAGAAGACACACTTACATGATGATGAGGAAGTGGTGAACAGTGTAATGCCATAAAAAGGGCTGATATAGGAAGACTGAAAAGTGTCCATTGGGCTTGAATTTTAGTTGTACGTTGACATCAATGATCTTAGCTAATTCAGTTTAGTAAAGATGGTGGATTTATAGAAACTTGAAAGAAGTTTTCCGAGTTTGATGTCTCAACGTTACACTTGAAACATCTCTGAGCATCAGGTTGAATCACTTGCACTGCGTTTCTCCCTGACTTCTATTGATAGAGTTGAGAATTTTAAAAAGAGAGAGATTAGTGTCATACTTCCACTTTCCTCTGAAGCCTTGAAAGAAGAATCTGAGCAGCCAATTTATAACATAGGTGCATTTGCAAAAAGTGAAATATAAGGTCATTAAACTTCTGGAGTAATTCACAGAGCCCCATTTAATTTGATTCTATGGACCATTAATTTCCCATCTCTCCTGGCAGTAATAATAACCAAATGATATATTCAGAGTTTAAAATCAGAGTCAAGCTCTGACTAGTAATGTGTCTAAAACTCTTTATAAAGTACCTTAGTTAATTTTAGACTCTAATTATATTATAGAGGTTTTTATATTAGCTTCTGTGATGTGTTTCATTACAAAAAGGGTGATCTTAGGACTTATCCTTTAGGAAATTTTTTAAAAAATGTATCCCTGTTTTGAAAAAGGAACTGCTATCTTTTTAGCTGATTCTTTAGAAGGAGTGGACATATTCTAAATTCTTTTGAGAAAAATAGTATAGAATTTAGCCAACATTGTTCATAGCTGTAAATCAAAAAATACTTGTATGTTATAACTTACTGTTAGGAGCCTTGTTCTAGCCTTTTAGATCATTTTTTATGTACATTTAGCCTTCATACAATATGCCCTTCCCCTAAAACCCTTTGTATCGAACACCTGAAATTATATAGTCATGAAATAAAACACTGGGTTATAGTTCCGTTTTCTCCCTTAACAGGATGTATTACTGAGATTTATTAAATTTGTCAGTTTTGGAAAATCAAAAGAACTTGCAGGCAAATGCTTACTTGAAAATTCGCCTAAAGATTTTATCTTTAAAGAAGCACCCAGCAACTATCAGTTGTCACAAAGTTGATGTTGCTGACAAATGGTTTTATATAATAATAGTCTTTCTAATAACAGCTGCTTGATAAGAATCTTAAAGATTCTAGCAGCAACTTCCATTTTAAAATATCTGATTAGGTCTTCTTAATGCAACCTCTCACTAGAGATCCATGGAGATATGAAAAAGATGGAAACTTGGGCCGGCCCGTGGCTCACTCGGTAGAGTGCGGTGCTGATAACACCAAGGCAAGGGTTCGGATCCCATATAGGGATGGCCGGTTCACTCACTGGGTGAGCGTGGTGCTGACAACACCAAGTTAAGGGTTAAAAAAAAAAAAAAAAAAAAAGAAAAAGATGGAAACTTGCAATAAATGTGGAAAACTAATATCTATAGTTAACCTGTTTCTATAATCTGAAATGACTTTCTGCTTATCATAAAGATAATGGAAATGGATTAAAAAATGCAATTACTAGCTCATTCTTGCTGTGTGTGCCTGATAATTTCAGGCAAGAAAACCTTTGGTTTTCTTATCCATTGTCTTAACTTCCAGAAGTTTATTAGTGTGAAGATGTTTATTGCAGCATTTTTATAATGGAAAAACTAGAAACAATATAAATGCCCTCCTTGGTTAAATAATTCTATAAATATTAAGGAAACCTGATATATTATTAAAAAGGCATGTTGCAGAATATTATGTATAGTTTAATCCCGTTTGTGTAAAATAATGAAAAAACTCACATATATACTTAAATGTGCATAGAAAAATTCTTTTTTCTTTTTCTTTTTTGGCAGCTGGCCATTACAGGTATCTGAACCCATGACCTTGTTGTTATAAGGCTGCGCTCTAACCAACTGAGCTAACTGGCCAGCCCAGAAAAATTATTCTTAATGGTGATTATTTCTGGAGACTAGAATTAAGGTGAAAAGTGATGGAATATTTTTTACTTCTTGCTTTATATGCTTTATTATATTTTTGTTTTCCAAGAGACTTATGTTATTTTCAAAATTGAAAAAGAAAGAAACATAAGGTTTCTGTGAGAGGTTGTTTGTAAAAATGATTTCCCTTCCTTTTATCCTTGCCTGCAAATAGTCCCCTCCTGCACTGCCCCTGGGCGTGGACATGAGATTTGCTTTGGCCAATGGGACAATAGCAAATATGATGCAAAGGCTTGAAAAGAAAAATGCACATTAGCCTTTACCCTCTCTTTTTCTCTTGGGATCCTTGCAACCAGCTCCCATGTAAACAAACCCAAGTTAGCCTGCTAGATGATGAGATACATGTGACCAAGCAAGCAACTATTGGACATTTGAGGAAGGCCGTTTATTACTAGCTGTCTGAATTGCATGAGTGAGGTCTGTATGAGATGGTAGAACTGTCCAGCTGAACCCAGCTCAAATTACTAGTCCACCAAATCATTAGCTAATAAATGGTCTTTGTTTTAAACTGCTGAGATTTGAAGAGGTTTGTTATACAGCAAAAGTTAACTAAGTCTCCAACCACAAAATCAGTGCCTACCCTTCTACTTCATATTTACTGCTTTATGAGATAACAGGATTACTACTTCTAAAAATTATTTTAAGCAAAAGGTGTAGGGGAAAGAAATATTGTCACTGTCACATTAAACATACTGAGAGCTATAAAACCCATGAGTAAAGCCCAATTTGTGGAATAGACATGAAGAATTCTCTGGCAGTTGGTAGATTTTTATATATCCATTGGTTCAGGGTGTCAGAGAACCAAACTGCAGGGATATGTGAAGATCCCACTTTTATCCAGCTATCCTGACTCTAGATGATATAATCCTGCTGGGCTGATTGTGCTAGGAACCGCAATCCATGTGTAGACCTGAGAAAGGAATTGATCCCTTTTCCCCCACCAAAAGACATACTATAGGAAGAAGAGTTAGCAAACACAGAGCCTTGGGAAGATCATAACCTTGTTCTAGTCAAATCCCCAAACAGGTTTATTCCAAAAGCAAGATTAATCACTCTCTCCTTTCCCCTTTACACCCACACAACAAGGGAATGAAAACATCTTCCTCAGTATTCAGACTTTTGAAAATTATCTATAATGAAGCTATGAGAAAATTTTGGAAAATTGTATGTCTTTTGCAATAAAGTGCTGCAGATTGTGGCTTCTATGAAAAGAGCATAAAACCATAAGAAGAGAACAAGCTAAGATTAAATAAGGCAAGAAAGACTTTCAGCAAACCAAAAATGCAGTATCAGGATTAAAATTCACATAAGACAATGAAGAGTAGAACTGATACTACTTTAGAAACATTAAATTAGTGATGTTCAGGAAGAATTGGAGATGATCTCTCAGTATCCAAAGAGAAAATGATAAATATGGAGTCAAGAGAATGAAGATGATACAGCTGAAGAATTATCATTATTTTTGATGGAAAAACCAGAAAAATTGGAATAGAAAAACTAAAGGGAAAATCTAAAAAAAATTTGTAGCATTTGGAAAACATCTAGGTAAGCAGATCAAGAAGGACATATTCAGAAAACATGCTCATTTGGGGGAAAAATTGTTTGGAGATATACATCTGCTGGCCAAGAAATAATTAAAAAGGAAATCATACATTAAAATGTCATCATAGTATATAGGCTTGATGAATTAGCCACATGCAACTATCAAAAGGTACCGTACCCAGTTCCTCACAAGGAAAACTTTTTAGCAAAACATAGCCGATTGAACAAGCCACACTTTTAAAATGGCTTTTTCAATGATGGTTAAAAAGTACTTTTATTTGAATTGTTATTTCTCATTTTGATAACCCCAAAATTGAGCACAAGAAATTCTTCTATTAAAAAATAAAAATAAGAAATTCTATAAAACCTTTTGCTTCAAGCAGGGATTACTGTTTTGGACAGTCAACAAAATAGAAATTCAACTTCTTTAAGTAAAGCAACAAAATAAATATGACTAGAAAAGAGTCTGGCAAGAAATACACTAAAATATTAAATGTAATTGGTTAGGTCGTGGGACTGTTCTTTTTCATCTTATACTTTTTTCTTTTCGTAATGTAAATTATTTATTTAAAACCTCTTTTTCAAAGTAACATATGCATATACACATATACACAATTATCTGCTTGTAAATAATAAATGAAGACTTCTCCAGAATGGGAAATTGAGTTGCTGGGAGCAGGAGTAGGGGTGACTTACTTTTTACTCTATACGTACCTTTGGTGCTTTTTGTATTTTTTTCTGTGTGTGTAAATTACCAATTCAGAAAATGAGTGAAAATAGAATTTCATTATTAAAAATATCATATGCTTGGGCCGGCCCGGTGGCGCACTGGAGAGTGCGCTGCTTGGGAGTGCGGCGGCGCTCCTGCCAAGGGTTCAGATCCCATGTGGAGACCAGTTCCCGCTCACCGGCTGAGCGCGGTGCGGGCGCAACACTGAGGGTTGCGATCCTGTTGCTGGTCCCCGGTATGGGTGCGACACCGAGGGTTGCGATCCTGTTACCGGTCAGTAAAAAAAAGAGAAAAAGGAAAAAAAAAATATATATATATCATATGCTTTTAAAAAGGTGAAATAAGGCAATAGGGCTTATACTATAAAGAAGTATTTCTCTAGAACATCCCTCTTACCACGAGTTCTATTTTTCAGAGGCAACTACTTTTTTTTTTTTTTCTTCCCCCTTTTTGTCTTTTTTCGTGACCGGTAATGGGATCGCAACCCTCGGTGTCGCACCCGTACCGCAACTGGCAACGGGATCGCAACCCTCGGTGTCGCGCTCGCACCGCGCTCAACCAGTGAGCGGACCGGTCTCTATATGGGATCCGAACCCTCGGCGGGAGCGCCGCCGTGCTCCCAAGTGCCGCACTCTACCGAGTGCGCCACCGGGCCGGCCCAGAGGCAACTACTTTTGACTGTTTCTAATTTTAGTTCTGATGTTGACCTTCATTTCTCAATTTCACCATTTATCAATTTATACATTTTCCATTGATATCTTGTCATGATAAATAAAGATTTCATTTGTGTAAAAGCTACTCTTTTCCCTGCCTCTTACTCCCCATAGAAACAGTAGCAGTAATCATGATCCTATATCATACTTTACTATATTATGCTATGCTGATAGCAGCTAACACTTATGAGTGCTTACTGTATGCCAGGCCTGTCCCAAGTACTTCGCACATCCTGTCTGATCCCCACCACACCCTCTGAGTTTACATTACTGCTGTTCTCAGTTTTCCCATTATTCATTTTATTATTCATATCCAGCAGCACACTTTTCTTATGCTAGTCATAGATGGTAGTATTCTCTAATTTTTTTGAGTTTTTACTAAGCGTTATATATTGTTTTTAGCTTTTTACACGTATTACCTCATTTACTGTTCTCATCAAATCTACGACTTGGGTGCTGTTATTATTATTCACATTTTATAAATGAGAAACTAAGGCATAGAGTTTACTTACCAAGATCACAGAGATAGATGGTGCCCAAGCCAGTCTGACTTCAAAACCCAGCCCCTTAGTCCTCACACCATGTTGATGGTATCTTCAGTTCTCATTGCATGAGATGAGGAAATTGTCACTCCCACTACTTCTTCCATCTTTTCTCCTCTTCTATCCTTTGTTTTAGTCAGTTATAACTTTACATTTTTATTTCATGGAACATAAAACTTACTTACCATTCTATAATCACATTACATATTTTGTGTTTTATCTATACATGTATACATGGGTTCTAAAAGTTGAAAATGAGTAATAAATAGCATTTTAACATGACTGTGTAAATATTGTGTATAGGGGAGCCAGGAATTGTGCAACGTTTACCTTTCCTTCCCTTTGTTTCCAATGTGTAGTTCCAATGTAAGGAATTCATTCCTAGGTTCAAATTCAAATGAATCACTCTTTTTAACACTGTTAGTTAAAATCATATTTGCCTTTCTTGTACAGTTTATGTATTAAATCATGTAGTAAATATAAATTGCTTAGAACAGTATCCCAGGATTAACTTTTTCTGTTCTTGTGGGTTGGATCTACTTTTCCTGGGATTCTGTGCCCACTTCCTTGTTTTGTTTTCTTGTTTTGGTGGAGTGCATCCTCAGGGAACTTCTTAAGGTTGGGTACATGGAGGTACCATTTCTAAGTCCTTCCATGTCTGAAGAAGTCATTATTTAGCCCCACACTTGATTAATAGAATGTTGAAGGCAGTTTTCCTTTTTTTTCTCCCCCATCCAATATTACTGATAATAATTCTGCTGCTAATCTGATTCTTATGTCCTTGTTGTTTGTTGTTCCTGTTCTGAAATTTTACAAAAATAGGTCATTTTTTATTTATCCAGTTTGGTACCTTGTAGGTCCTTAATTTTTAGACTGTATTTCGTCCCCTAACTTTTTGTTCTAATCTCTTTTCTCTGGCACTTTATTATTGATCTTCTCTCTTCTATTTTCCATCTCATTGTTTTTCTTTAGCTTTGTAGGAGATTTCATCAAAATGATCTTATACAGGCCGAGCCCGTGGCACACTTGGGAGAGTGTGGCTGCGCTCCCGCTGCGGGTTCAGATCCTATATAGGGATGGCCGCTGCGCTCACTGGCTGAGCGTGGTGCAGCCGGTCTCCAAAAAAAAAAAAAAGATCTTATACTTCTTCCAACGAAGTATTATTTTAGCAATCATAATTTTTTTTTTTTTGTCTTTTTCCGTGTCCGGCAACGGATCGCAACCCTCAGTGTCGCCCCCGTACCGGCAACGGGATCGCAGCCCTCGGTGTTGCTCCTGCGCCTCGCTCAGCCAGTGAGTGGGAACCGGTCTGTATGTGGGATCCGAACCCTCGGCGGGAGCGCCGCCGCGCTTCCCAAGCGGTGCACTATAGCAGTGCGCTACCAGGCCGGCCCAGCAATCATAATTTTTAATTCACAACCTCTTTCTTTGTTCTGAGTTCCTTTTCTCATTGAATCTTGCTATTATTATTATGAATGAAATAATTCTGAGAATACTAATTTAAATTGTTATGTTTTTCATCCTCTTCTCTAAATTAACCATGTTTCTGTCATATTGCAGACTTTCCTCCAATGTCTAATAAATTCTTACTGAAGAATGACATACTAGAAAGCCAAGATCCCTTTTTATTTAGACAAGGTTTGTTGATTGAGAGATTTGCTTTATGCCGAGCAGGCTGACCTTGTTCTGAGTCCACCCCCACCCTAACCAATGCCAGAATGAGAAGTTTATCCAATTTCTTCTGTGAAAAACTTCTCTCTCTTTCCCCTTCCTTCCTTCTGGTCATTTCTCTCCCTCTCTCTTCCTTTCTCTGTACCTGGGAAGGTAAACTGGTTGCTCAGTTATTTTGCATTTGGGGTGGAGGGTGAACCTTTAATTGGTCTCCTTGTTTGGAACAATACTTTTCATTCCCTTTTTTCTTTTGTAATTTCCCTGTATTTGGCTCCTTTCACATGTTTTCACATGGAGCGCCTTTCACATATTTTCTAGGTTCCAGCTTTCTCTG
The DNA here is from genome assembly GCF_000696425.1 of Galeopterus variegatus. Classification (NCBI taxonomy): domain Eukaryota; kingdom Metazoa; phylum Chordata; class Mammalia; order Dermoptera; family Cynocephalidae; genus Galeopterus; species Galeopterus variegatus. Next base: position 654,887 of record NW_007726660.1, read on the forward strand.
TTATGCAAGTTACTGGGCTGGACATTTCCAGTTTGCTCCTCCAGATCTGCTTTCCCCCCTTTTGTGTCTGCTCCTACCCTTGGAGACTAATCTTTATTTTTTTTTAATTTATTTTTTTGTCTTTTTCGTGACCGTTAAGGGGATCACAACCCTTGGTGTGGTGTTGCCCACACCGCGCTCAGCCAGTGAGCGCACTGGCCATTCCTATATAGGATCCGAACCGCGGCGGGAGCGTCGCTGCGCTCCCAGCGCTGCACCCTCCCGAGTGTGCCACAGGGCCGGCCCGGAGACTAATCTTTATAACAGGGTTTCTTTGCCCTCTGGTTTCCAGTTGGGTTCCGCCAGGGGAAGGCACCAGCAGCAGGCTGGAGGGTGTGTTTCCTTAGCTCCCTCCCTTAAGTTTCAATAACTGCTCTCTCCCCCTGCTGCATCAGGCCTGAGGGTGCTCTAGCAGGCCTTGTTGGTTTCCCTTTTCTCTGTTCACATAACATTATAGCCTCTTTGTTAACACTTCTCAGTGACCCGTTTGTGTGTGTCATCTCTTTCCTACCAGGATTTTTGACTGGTAGGAAATAATAACACTGATATTTCTTCATGTAATAATGATATTTCTTCATCTAATGTTGTTCTTCCAGAAGTATGAAGTCTCATCTGTTGATTTCCTCCCCCTCTATTTCTTCATATAGTCTTGACAGAGAGAGAAGATAAAGTTATATGCTCAGTCCATCATGCATTGCT
>NW_007726660.1:657727-659311 GCF_000696425.1 Galeopterus variegatus
AAACCACCCCTTGCTTGGGGCTGGCCAGTTAGCTCAGTTGGTAGAGTGTGGCCTTACAACACCAAGGTCAAGAGTTCAGATCCCCATAGAGACCAGTATTTGCTCCTGCTCTGTAGCTATCTCATTCCCATAAAATTATGCCTCCTACACTGCATAAACAAAAAATGTATACAAGTGTTTGTGTGTGTGGTCTTTCTGCCAATTCTGAACATGTATGTATATGATAGTGCTGTTCATGTATATATATTAACATGAAAAAATACTCCTGATATAGAAAGCGAAAAAAGTTTATTAAACAAGAAAAATACTGTACCTGTGTATCAGTTTAAAATTTGGAAGGATATACATCCTTTGCCCCCAGACAATAAAACGGTATGAAATACCACCTCAAGCAAGTTAATATGGCCAGGCCCAACGTTTGTATGATGGAGAGTATTTGTCTCAGAGACATGTTCTGTATGTCACCAGGCCCAAGGACAGAGATAATATCTTTCTCATAAGGAGGGGACAGAATAGTTGAGATCAGTGATACCACCTGCACACTCACATCTATAGACAGTAGATATATTCCCTTCAGCAATGTTTTTCAAACTGCTGAGTTCTTAAGAGAAACATTTGGAAGTTGCCAGTATTTGGGTGAGTATGAATAAGATCATCCAGGGAGAGCAAAGAGAGTGTTAGAAACCTTTTGGGCGAGGACACTTACAATGAGTGGTCAGAGGTAAGGGGAAGAATAGGAAAGAACATGTCCTGGACCCTTGTTATGGAACTACTTTCTGCTCCAAAAATTAGAACTTTTTTTTGTAAAGAAAGACTTGATGCAGGTACTTTAAATCTATCCAGTTTATACCATCACAAGACTTAATTTGCAAACAGCAAAAGAGATTAAAAATTAATATGTTTGTTGTTACAGAGATTTGCCACAATATGGACAGAAACAGTGGCAGTCCTATTTTGGAAGAACTTTTGATGTTTACACCAAACTCTGGAAGTTCCAGCAGCAGCATCGGTAAAGGAGTCTTATAGTGTGAAGGTCCACTTTATATTAGTCACAGTTTTGACCTGTACTGATATAACTGTCATAATATAACTAATATATGTCATAATGTAACATAATATAACATGAAATAACTGTAACTGATGTAACTGTCAGTGGTTTTGGTTTTTTTGTTTTGTTTTGTTCTGTTTTAACTCAGTGCTTTTTATCTTGGGGTTTTTAAATGATGTATTTCATCTTCATGACCCAAATGAAAAAACGTTTGATTTTTTTCCTATTTAAGATTTTAAAATGTAGTGTCAGATTCAATACATTTTAAGACAATGTCATATCTGGAATGGTTCAGATTATCTCTAACATAGGTGGGATGATCCATAGTTTTATTCCAAAATACATGTTGTTTACTGGCCAAAGGTGTTGGGGGAGTGGGTATTGCTTTTAATTTTCATGAACATAGCTCACAGTAGTTTCTTTTTATATTTCAACTTACTTTAAATAGATATTTAATAAATGCTTTTTGAATTTAATTGAATGATTAGTTGAAGTCTTATGAAAAATTCAAAAGCTTGCTGAATTGGAGGGTATTT
>NW_007726660.1:659505-663702 GCF_000696425.1 Galeopterus variegatus
ATTGAATGATTAGTTGAAGTCTTATGAAAAATTCAAAAGCTTGCTGAATTGGAGGGTATTTAATACTATTGAATTTACAGAAATTGAATGATTAGTTGAAGTCTTATGAAAAATTCAAAAGCTTGCTGAATTGGAGGGTATTTTGTTTGGTTATTTTTGAAATTTATTGTCTCTTATTTCTATTTTCTTGTCTCCTGTATGAAACAGACAAGTCTTGGATAATCGGTATGGCTTGAAGCGATGGCAAATAGGGGAAATTGCTTCAAAGATTGGGCAGCTATACTACCATTATTAGTAAGTGAATTGGGCGTGGAAAGAATATAGTGTTGTCGTGAATAAAACACAGCACGCAGAGGTATTCATAGTATACTCATTTGCTAGGAGGGAAAACAATGAGTTACAAATGAAACCCTAATAGTTCAGACCAGACTGAATAGTTCAGACCAGCTGGTTCGAGCATGGTGCTGATAATGCCAAAGTTCAGGTTTTGATCTCCATACTGGCCAGCCCCTGTAAAACCCTCATACTTGTAGAATATGTTTGAAAGGTTACATGAGGTAAGTAAAGATACTTTTATGTCCTTAGATCAACAACATCTATAAAGTTCTACCCTTGAGTTAAGGAAAGAAGAGAGCTCCTTTTAGGAATCTGAATCTCATTATCATGAAGTGATATCAGGTATACAATAAAAAAAGGTTTGGACCATTTGTAATTTAAAAGGCAAAGAAATTTCTTCCTCTTCCTAAATTTTGCCATGCCATCCAGAATTCCTACCATTGAACTCACTCTCTTGGGTAGAATAGTTTCTTTAAAAGTCCCTTGTAAAACTAGAAATGTTAAGCAGAGAACACAACTCATGTGGATTAGTTTGTTTCTGAATTTGGCAAGGAAAAAAACTAAAGAAATTGGCCAAAGGACAAGAGGCTGTATGGATTTGGGGAAGGTCATAAAGGGTCTAGTCCTGGGGGGAAAGACTTAATTGGGTGGAGTGCTGTTTGGAGAGTCCCTCTGAAGCCTGAGAATAATGTGTACTTTGGGTTGGCATAAAAAATGGCTTGGGAGCAGTGGGGGGTATTTTTTTAAATTATCATTATTATTATTTTTATAAATTTTAAGGTCAATATGATTATTGCCTTACTGATTCAAATTTAGGAGAGTCATTCCCATTCTCTCATGTACAGAAACAGGGTAATGTGGAACAAGTATTTATGATGCTGAGGCATTTTAGGCACTGCTATATTTAAAAAAAATTTTTTTCCTCATAGCTTACGCACGTCTGAGACCAGCTATCTGAATGAGGCTTTCTCCTTCTATTCTGCGATCAGACAGAGATCATATTATTCTCAAGTCAATAAAGAGGACAGGTATGCATTCTACTATGTTTTTATAAAGATGAGGATAAAACACCCAGTCCGTGTGGAAATTGTGCAGGAAAGCACACATTTGTTTATAACTTGTATTCATTTAACAGGCTTTATCGAATGCCTATTATGTAGCAGGCCTTTGGAAGCATACAGAGGTACACATTACCTAAAAGCAGTAATTATTATAGATATTGTAAACATCTATAATAGATGTCATAATACCAGGGAAGAGTCAGAGCACAAAGGAGGGTTGAAGTTATTTCTTTACAAGAGATTGGGGTCACACAGATTTCATGAAAAAGAAATGACTCCAAAGTAAGGCTTAGCTAATAACCTTTGCTCTTTTTAGCCTATATAATCTTAATTCATTTATCTTCAAAAGCCTGTTAACAACTGTCACGTAGGACTTGAGAAAAGACTGCCAATGCTGTTCGAATTTTCTTTTATAAACCAATACTGTTTTGCAGTTGTATAGCTCTACTGTTGAAGAAAAAGGAATCATGTGGAATTCGTTCATTCTCAATAGAAATCTGCTGAATACTTATTGTATTTCTGGCACTGTTGCAGATGCTCGGATGTGAGAGGAAAAAAGAAAGGAAAGTGTACTAGTTCCCTTTCAGAAGATTATCTTCTAACAGGGGTTGTAGTCATATTTGGCATACAGGTAGATTGCGATGTTACTAATTCCAGACAAGGATGGAATTGTGGAAAAAATCAGCGATCTGCTAGAGAATCTTTGCTGCTAGTGTTCCAAGAATAGTTGGAAGAGAATATTCAGGCATACAAGGTCTGAATGTTCTCTCTACTACTAGCAACAGATCTCACAATTGTTATGTAGTGAAAAGATTATATTCTCTTAGCAATAGAAGGAAACAGTTTTGACATGTTTTTCTAGAGAACACTTTGTGGTTGACTATCATAAGCTTTCCATCTAAACAGCAACATTTTTTGGAATGCACCACTCTTATAAATCCCCTTAATTCCCTTGCACATTGTGTTCAGACTTGTCTAGGGGAGTTTGCTTGATACAAGTAAGGTACGTAGATGCTGGATTCTACATTTTTCCCTAATGTCTTTTTGTCATCCCCTTACCTCATCCTTCTATCAGAAGTTTCATCAGTTACTTTTCCTTCACATCTTCTTATGGTTTGATTCACATATCTTCACAACAGATATATTTCCTCCAACCCTAATTTTTTTTTGAGTTCATATTATACAATTTGTCTTAGTTCTCAGTGAGATAAATTGTATTTCTTAAAAAAATGCAAAAGGGCCATGTAACAATTTATCAGCATTAAAAATACATATTTTATATGTATTTTAAAAACTCTTTATTTTAAAATAGAGAACTATTTTGCAATAGCAAAATAGCTTGTATAATTCACTTTTCTGCATTTTCTAATTCGCCAAAAGGGAGATGGCCTTGGGCCCCTTGGCTTAAAACCCAACAGTTTGACTTATTGCAGTCATTTTCTACCTTAATAGCAAACACCACATCTGAATTGTTTTTCTGTGTTATCTCATAGAACAAGTCAGATTAATAGATGTAGGGTTCTTTGGAATCAGGAAGACAAAATTTCTTGCTTTCAGTCAGTAAATTAAAATCAAAGGACAATTCAGCAGGCAAAACCTTGACGTTGTTCTGTATGCTTAGGAAAGGCTTTGTTTAGTTGCATTATTTGTTTCTTCGTTCACCCAGAGGAAGGAGTCTGGTCAGTGTAGCAATTAGCGACAGCTGCTAAAATCAACAGCCAGTAGATAAAACCAAGTAAGAAGGTGTTCCACAATTTCACAGTTCATTGAAAGGCAAAAATCATCTCTCCTCAAAAGGATCAAGTTCTCTCTGCACTCTCGGCACCTTAAGATTATGTTGAGGCCAAGAGGAATGGTATGTTCCAGCAATCACTAAGGTGACTGCCTGTCACTGAGCATAGACAGCTCTCATTCCATGGGCCCATCCCATCCTGCTTGGTAGAGGAGATTTCACCAAATAGCCTCTTGTCATAGAGTTGCAAATCCCGACTCTGTTGCAAATGGCCAAGGCAGAACATGGTCAGCATTAGATATAGAGAAGGAGAAGTTTTTGAGTGCACAAGGTTGTAGGAATATGTTGCAGTTAGCCACCTGGAAGAACAGAGTTTCCCACGCAAATGTGTAGTTTTAAAAAGTCAATGTCTTACAAGCAGTGGGCCTGGCAGGTTGGACAAGACTGGAAATCTGGAGTCCAGAAGTTTGTCAAGAGCATCATGATGTCAACATTAGTGGTGACGGTATTGAAGTTTTTTTTAAAGTGGGAAATATGAATCTAAAGTTGAAGGCTTGGCTACTTCATAGTGGTGGTGGTGACGATAAGGAGGACTTAGTGTGGACCTTTCAGAGAGGTTCATACTTTTTCTTCTGCAGATTGATGTGGAGTCAGCAAGTAGACTGTGGGCTGTGGTTCAGGTTTTCAGGCTTGATTGGAATGGCCTCTCATGTATATGAGTGGATAGCACTGACATGCTTCATTTGTGCTTTACTGCAATTCAACACAGCAGTTTCAAAAATAGCATGCACCCAGGCTGGCTGGTTAGCTCAGTTGGTTGGATTGTGGTGCTGGTAGGACCAAGGTCCGTGGTTCAGTCATGGTACTGACCATGACCAGCTGTTCCCCACCCCCCCGACAAAGAAAAACAAACAAAATAGAATGCACCCATTCACTTCTGTATGTTTATTTAATACAGGGGTCAGCAAACTATGGCCTGCATGCCACATTGGGCCTGTAGCCCACTTCTTTACTGCCTGGCAGTTTAGAATGGTTTTTTTCGTTTTCAAAGAGTTATAAAAAAAAAAA
>NW_007726660.1:664486-667285 GCF_000696425.1 Galeopterus variegatus
CTTTACTGCCTGGCAGTTTAGAATGGTTTTTTTCGTTTTCAAAGAGTTATAAAAAAAAAAAGAAAACATGAATATACTGTAGACATCATACTTGGCCTGCAAAACCTAAAACATTTACTATCTGGCCCTTTATAGAAATTTGCTGTTGTATAATCCCTGATATAGATTCATAGAACCTGTTCATTTTAATCAAAAAATTGGAAGAATTAGAGCAGGCTGGTTTGCTCAAGTTAGTTAGAGCATAGTGCTGATAATACCAAGGTCAAGGATCCCTTCACTGGCCAGCCTCCAAAAAACAAACAACAAACAAAAAAATAAAAGTAACTGATTGATATTTCAAGTATGAATTGATGTGATCCTTCTGCTAATTTTCCTTCTGTTTTTAATTCCACTTCTGACACGTGGTAAGCTAGATAACCTAAAATACTGTCTGTTCCAAAACACCTAGAAATGCTAGATAAAATGGATGAATCATCCCTTTAAATGGACAGCTTAGCTGTCAAGAAAGTAAGAAAGTCCCTAGTGCATTAACTTTGTGACTAATGCTGTGATAACCCTGCAGGGGGTGGTTGGTTTTGGTGACATAAAATAACAAGGAAGAGCGAAATTGAAACTAGAAGGAAGGGGTGATATACAAGAAAGATTTTTGAGAAAAAATTACCCCCTTATGTCCTGAAAAGCAGATCTTATGAGATAGTAATCATTGTAATAATGGCTAATTGAGGTTATTAAAATAATATGGGGCCAAATCCCAAATAATAATAACATGAAAGAAGAAAGGGGATAATGAATTAAACCGTTCAAATAAGATCCATTTATTGTTCAGAAAAAGCATAGAGTAAGTAAAGTTTGCTTGTTAACATTTTTTGAAAAATATAAGGAGAATGTGTAACTTCAGAACAGGTAGAAAGGTGAAAGTGAGGTACACAATTATGACCATTGCAATAGAAGGCAGGAAAGGAAAATATACCCCCAAAAAAGTACAGATAGCAAAAAATAATAAAGGAGAAACAGTCCAAATATAGTGGTAGTCATAGTAAGTGAAAGTAATCTAAACTTCCCAGTTAACAGTATGTCTTTTTTAGAAAAACCCGGTGATAAACGTTTATAAGAGATCTTACAAAGATATAAGGTAAACAGAAAATGATAGATACTAAGATACACAGACACTAAGGGGAAGAGATGCCAGTATAGTTCTATGTATATTATTTATATTTAAGTTAGAAAGTATTATTAACAATAGAGGTTACTCTATAATGATAAAAGGAACAATTCAGGAAAATATAAAAATTCTAAACTTGTATCTGCCTAATAATGGAGCATTACAATAAAGCAGGAAGTGGAGAGAATGATAAATGGTCTAATGTACATGGAAATATTTGCTATACCATATTTAATAATTTGTATATCAAGAAGACAAAAACATTAGAAAAAGATTTGAGTAACAAAAGCTTAATAATGTGCATAATACGGTATGCAACAATAAGTGAATGCATACTGTTTTCAAATACATTTAATTTGTGAAATTGACTTATACAAGGGTACTTCAAAAGATTCATGGAAAAATAGAATTAAAAGATAATACAAGTCTTTCCATGATCTTTTTGAAGACCCTTTGCCACAAAACAAGGTTCGATAAATTTTCAAGTACATGTTCTCTAACCATGGTGTGATTCCATTAAAAACAAGAATAAAACATAGTTTTTAAAAAAAANAAAAAAAATCAATAAATATGTCACTTAGTAGACACATTTCTAAATAACTCATGGGTTGGGCTGCCCGGTTAGCTGGTTAGAGTGCAGCCTTGTAATACCAAAGTCATGAGTTTGTCTTTTTTTTTTTTTTCTTTTCGTGTCCGGCAACGGATCGCAACCCTCAGTGTTGTGCCCGCACCAGACCGGGACTGGCAACGGGATCGCAACCCTTGATGCCGCGCCCACACCTCGCTCAGCCAGTGAGCGGGAACCGGTCTGTATGTGGGATCCGAACAATAAATAAATAAATAAATAAATAAATAAATAAATAAATAAATAAATAAATAAATAAATAAATAAATAAATAAATAAATAAATAAATAAATAAATAAATAAATAAATAAATAAATAAATAAATAAATAAATAAATAAATAAACAAATAAATAAATAAATAAATAAATAAATAAATAAATAAATACTTATGGATCAAAGGAGAATTTTTACTTGGGAGAGTGCGGCGCTTGTAGTGCTGAGGCCGTGGTTCGGATCCTATATAGGGATGGCCGGTGTGCTCACTGGCTGAGCGTGGTGCAGACCACACTGTGCCGAGGGTTGCGATCCCCTTGGAAGTTGGAAATGTCAGATTTGAATTGATAAGGGATAAGCATAAAGTGTTGGGTGTGAACAGGTACAATATTGTCAGTGGCCCTTGATAAGTTAAGGATGCATATGACTGCTCCTAGCAACCACTAAAAAAACAATAACAAGGAAGACATATTACTAAGAAGCCAATAGAGGATATAAAATAGAACACTAAAAAATACTTGATTAACCAAAGAGAAAGCAAGAAAGGAACAATAGAAGAACACAAAAACAGAAGGGATAAGACACAAGTAAGCAAGGTGGTAGACAAAACCAAGCTAAAGCAAAATGACATTAAATGTGAACTGTCTACATCGACTACAAGGCAGAGATTGTCAAAGTGGATAAAAAAGCAAGACCTAACTATACAGTGTCTCCAAAGATGTATTTAAATAAAAAGACAGGGCCAGCCCGGTGGCGCACTGGAGAGTGCGCCGCTTGGGAGTGCAGCGGCGCTCCCAC
>NW_007726660.1:668330-671833 GCF_000696425.1 Galeopterus variegatus
TGAGGGTTGCGATCCGTTGCCGGACACGGAAAAAAAACAAAAGACAAAAAAAAAAAAAAAAGATATGTCATATATACCATGAGCATGAGAAAGCTGACTTGATTATATTAATATCAGAAAAATGAGATTTCAAGGCAAAGAACATTGTTTCTGAAATTCTTTTCGCCTCATGTTTTCCTGCCCGTAGTCGTCTACTCTTCCTTGCAGTCTTAACTTAAACATTTATTACTTTCTTTGGGAAGCCTGTTATCACCCAAGATTTGGTCCTGTGGGCTCAAATAACATCATTTATTTCTCCTATCATTATATTTATTACACTGGGTTGTAAGAATTTATCTGTCTCCTCTCTATTTTAAGTATTTCTCTGTCTGTAAGATCTATGAAGAAGGGTCAGTGTCTACAGTTCTCAAAAGAAAAAAAAATCATTGTACTTTTAGCACTTAGTGTAGTGACTGGTGCACCTAAGTTCTCAATAGATATTTGTTGAGTGGCTGTATGAATGATGACTTAATGATTTAGTGAGTAAGAAATGTGTTTAGGGCCGGCCCGGTGGTGCACTGGAGAGTGCGCCGCTTGGGAGCACAGCGGCGCTCCTGCCGAGGGTTCGGATCCCATGTGGAGACCGGTTCCCGCTCACTGGCTGAGCGCGGTGCGGGCGCAACGCCTAGGGTTGCGATCCCGTTACCGGTCAGTAAAAAAAGACACAAAGGAAAAAAAAAAAAAAAAGAAATGTGTTTTAAAAGACTATATGATTATATGTGGAAATGTTTATAACTGCAAAAAAGGACGAAACTTTTAAAAGTTTTAAAAGTCATCAGAAAATTGGAAAAGTCATAAAAGCATCTATTCTTTTTTTAATCTAATGAATAATTTTCCATTTATCTAGACCTGAGTTGGTAGTTAAGAAGCTACGATACTATGCAAGATTTATAGTAGTTTGTCTTCTTCTGAACAAAATGGATGTTGTAAAAGATCTGGTAAAGGTAAATATACTTTAAAATAATTAAAATCCTAATAATTTATTCGTATATGGATAATTTTGGTTTTTAGGTTAGAGTAATTTGTTTTAGGTTAAAATAATTTTGATATGTCTCAATAATTACAACATTCAGAGTATAATAACTTCTGACAAGGATAATAATAAAAAATTTTCCAACTCTCTTCATATTTCAAATACACTAATCAGAGATAATTATCTTAATTCCTTGCTTTTGTCCCTTCAGCATGTTGTACATTTCACAGACCATTGATGGCTAGTTGGGAAATGGAAGTCAAAAAGATACTTAGTTTAAGAGAAAATAATTGAAATGTTAGGTCAAGAAAAGGTGCATAGTGTTTTGCAAAGGTATTGTGAATGAATTTTAGTTTTTCTATCACTTTAGAGTGTCTGCATTACTCTGTCATTAAATCAGGTAATTAAGAGTTAACTGTATTTGGGATCCACTTAAATATCTGTAATTATTGCATACTAAATTCTGGTTGCATTCTGTACTCAATGGTTTTGATGGCGTACTTCTTAACTTTGTAACTTAAAACAAACATAACATGCTAGTTTTTGACAAGGCCACCAGAAGTAGTGCTACATACCCCCGCTGTCTTCCTCTACCTCCAGTTACTAATAAGACTGTCTCCAAAAAATAGTATGCTATAAATCCAAAGAAAATCAGGAAGTCTCCATTTTTTTATGTTAAAATTTTTGAGTATCTTTTTTCAGAGTTTTGTATTAATAAATTCATGCTGATGTAGCACTGAATAGGAAATGTATTTTATAAAGACATTGTTTGATGTGTATCATTCTGGAGTTTTTAATTATGAAACAAATCTTTGTAGTTTTCAGTCTTTGTTTTTGGTTGTAATTGGGACTGTGTATTGATAATAATCAAATTTCTAAACTATATCAGTTTCTGTCAGGCATATGGTACCATATAGCTATGTGTCTTTATGGGGTTTTTAATAATCTTTTTTGTATGTGATATTTTAAAATCAGGAATTATCAGATGAAATCGAAGATTATACTCATCGCTTTAACACTGAAGACCAAGTGGAATGGAACTTGGTGCTTCAAGAAGTAGCAGCTTTCATTGAGGTCAGTTTTTGACAAGAGAGGTTGTCATAATTATGGATTAATGAATGGCTATGTGGTATGTGTTTTTATTGTGTGTATATGTCAAGAAGAAGGAATAAATTATCACATTGATATTTTGTCTTGGCCATTAACTTCTTATTGCTTTTTTCTTTAGGCTGACCCCGTAATGGTATTAAATGATGATAATACCATTGTTATCACATCTAATCGCCTTGCTGAAACGGGAGCCCCATTGCTGGAACAGGGCATGATTGTGGGACAGTTGTCTCTGGCTGATGCCCTCATTATTGGTAATTGTAATAATCAGGTAAAGAATTGTGAAAGAACTATGCTTAAAATTTACTTTGAAAAATAGTGCTTTTCATTATCTCCTTATAAACATTCTAACATCTATCTGTGAGGAAATAATTAAAATATGCTATGTACATATATAAAATGTATTACAGAATTTAAATGGTTTAGAATTTTTAATGACATAGGAAGATACTCATGATATAGAAAGTAAAAATTAACTTACTGTGGAGCTATGTAAGCAGAATTATTTCATATATATTAGAATGTCTATAAATGTATGCACAGAAAAAAGACTAAGAAGAAATTTACCAATATCTAAAAGGTTTATATCTGAATAGCAGTGTTATGGGTGATTTTTATTTTCTTTCTTACAACTTTCTAAACTTTCCAAAATTTCTATGTTACTTTTCCAATTGAGTAAAAAAGGTGGAGTTGGGGGGTGCGTTGTTCTTGAGTATATATCTCAAAAGTAAACTTCAGATTTTTTTTATGACAGAATATCCCATGATGAGGAGAATTTAATTCATTGGAAATGTAATTTACTGGGAATTATGGGATGTTGGAAATATGGTATTTGTATAAGTTTTAATTGTTTTGTTTCGGTTTTGGTTTTGTTTGTTTTTATTGAATCATAATTGATTATACATATTTTTTGGATTCAGTGTTGACATATGTTGATAAGATCAATATTACTAGTACGCATACTATTACAAATTGTACTTATTCTTTATGCCCCTTGTCCAATCTCTCCCTATCCTCTTCTCCCTCCCCCCTCCCACCTCTTATAACCCTAGATTTCTTCTCTCCCTCTGAAAGAGTAATGGTTACTCTGTTGATTTGTTGCCCAAGTGATCTGTCCAGTGCTGAAAGGTGTGTTCAGGTCCCCCAGTATTATCATAGAGCAGATGCTTCTTCTGTCACTCTGGAATGGGCTTTGTGGAGAGAGACATCCTATTCTTTTCTTTGGTCTCTGCTGGTGACTCTGTGTCAATGCACTCCAGTGGCTGGTAGACCATCTGCATGGTGGTTGTGGCATCTAGCCACTTTTGCGGCAGCTGTGGTTATTGTGGTGGCTGTGGTGGCCACCCACATGGAGTTGATGTTTTTGGCATGCTCCTTGTTG
>NW_007726660.1:672786-676634 GCF_000696425.1 Galeopterus variegatus
GCAATTCTGCATTCCCAACCAGTCTCCTCTGATTGGGGGGCAAATTGGCCGTCCTTGCTGTGTTACTGTGTTCTCCCAGTGGGCCCGTCTCCCCCACTGCCCATGCTCCAAACACTTCCCATGGGACAGGCCCTGCACCAGTCCCTTGCAGTGACTCACTGCCCTCTGAATGGCTCCCCTTTTTCAACTGTTCTGGCTCCTCTCTCCTGCATGGATACACAGGAACCCTATTAGTGGTCTTGCTGTCCTGGGGGCCACCAAGACCCTCTTCTCCCCTGCCACCTCCAAGCAACTCCATCTGAAGGGCACAGCTGCGGCTTCTGTTGGCTCCTGCTCCATGTGCTCAGCAGCTCCAGCCTTATAGCAGCTGTGGCCCAAAATGCTCCAAACAGTTTTTTCTTTCTCTCATTGTGGCTTCTCCTGTCTTCATGTACTCTGTAGGTCTCTCTTTCTCTTCCCCTGAGCTCCAGTGGCCCTAGCGTGGCTGTTGTTACATTTTTATAGTTATAAATTGGTTAATTTGTGGTAGAGAGTGATGCTGGGGACTGTCTATTCCACCATCTTGACTGGAACTCCCTCCTAAAGTTTCTATAAGTTTTAATTTTGTATTGTACCATTGCACTTATCATTTTATTATTGTTTAAATTTTTTACTACTACTCCAATTTTGGCTTTTCTAGACATTATTTTGCAAAGTTCTAAATTAAAACATTTTTGAAATTATAGGTACTTGTATATACTTGGATATAATAAGTAGACAAATTTAGAGATATTTATGGTTTGTACAGTTATCTAAAGGCTCGGTATTTTTCTCAGTTTTCTTACTTTTTTATTTAAAGAAAAAATTTTAATCAAAGAAATGTAAATTAAAACCAAATGAGATATCACCCACCCAAATGGCTAAAAACAAACAAAAAAAACTGATAATAGTATGACCTGGCAAGCTTGTATGAAAACTGGATATCTCATACCTTGTTGGTAAAATTTTCTATTGGCATACCCACTTTAGAAAAATATTAGGCATTACTAGTGCAGCTGAGTATATCTATACCCTTTGACCAAGCAATTCCAATATTTTCTTATTGATTTGGAGGAGTACCTAGCATATTTTGCATAAAAATCCTTCATCAGATTTATGTTTTGAAATATCTTCTCCTACTCTATGGCTTGCTTTTTATTCTCTTCTTGTGCCTTCTCTCTCTTTTTTTCATATATTAATTAAGATATTTATTGAGTGCCTACTATGTACCAGACCTTATTCAAGGTACTGGGATTCTAGCAAAGAGAAGTCCTTCCTTTTTTTTTTTGTCTTTTTTCGTGGCCGGCAACAGATCGCGACCCTCGGTTTCATGCCCGTCCCGGACCGGGACCGGCAACGGGATCGCAACCCTCGGCGTTGCCCCCGCACCTCGCTCAGCCAGTGAGCGGCCGGTCTGTATGTGGGATCCAAACCCTCGGCAGGAGTGCCACCGTGCTTCCCAAGCGGCGCACTATAGCAGTGCGCCACCAGGCCGGCCCAAGAAGTCCTTACTTTTAATGTAAAGCAATTTATAAATTTATTCCTACCTGGTTAGAGCTTTTTTTGTGCCCTATTTTGAGAACTCTTTATATGCTCCATGGTCATAAAGATAATCTCCTTTTAATATTATATTTTGTAAAACCTTTATTACTTTGATATTTAGATCTATGGTCTATCTGGAATTTCTTTTTGTTTTGGTATGAAGTATAGGTCAAAATTTCCATGCGGATTTTCAGTAAACCTAGCTGCATTTACTAAGTCTATTTAAGTTTTATCCACTTATTTGCCATTTCCAGCACTCTTCATTTTTTGGTGTGGGATTGAGTTTCCATTTGTTATTACTTAAAACAGAAGCTTTATTTTTACTTTTTGTTATAGAGGTAGCTATTTTGTTTTGTTATATGAAAATATGACTTTGATAATACTAATCTTTTAATGACTTATAGTGGGAGACTTAGAGTTCAGCAAATGTGTCATTCATTCATTCAATTAGTATTTATTGAAAGTGCCAGTTATGGGTGAGGCACTGGGATGAGTTGGATTTAAAAAAATAAAGACAAAATGTCTTCCCTAATGCAGCTTACAGTTTAGATGTGAAGATAGACATTAATCAAACAACCACTTGGATAAATGTCAACTAGACACTTTAACCAATGTGACAAAGAGGTGTGTGGTTTGAGTATCTATCTTTTAATTAATTAATTTTTTTGGCAGCTGGCCAGTACAGGGATCAGACCCTGGACCTTGTTATTATCAGCACCATGCTCTAACCAACTGAGCTAACCAGCCAGTCCCTTTGAGTATTTATAATGGAGGGATTTGACCTAGTCTGGGAGGTCATTGAAAGTTTTTCTGAGAGCAGTTGCTTGAGCTAAGAGCTAAGGGTAAGTAGAAATTAATCATGTAAAGAGCAGAGTGTGCCAGGTAGCAGGAAGAGCATGGGTCATGGCCTGGAGGCCGAATGGGGCATGGTGAACATGAGACATTAATAGAAGGCTAAACTGGCTGGATCCAAGAGAGCAAAGGGAACCACAAGAGGGTGAGGGATAGGTAGAGCTGTATTAACGGGCATGGCCAGGCACACTAAATAATTTGTGTCTTAAGTGCATTGAAAAACAAGCAAAGGCTTTGATGTAAGGAGAAGAACATAATGAAGCTCACATTTTGAAAAAGTCATTTTGGTTGTAGTTGTAGAGAATGGATTGGAGCTAGAATGGGGGTGACAGAGCAGTTAGGAAATTGTTGCAGTAATCTTGTTGATTGGTAATAATAGAAGGGGTGGTGGTGATAATGGAGCAATGAGGCTGGTTTCAAGAGATATATAGAAAGTATAGTTAGTAGCATTTGATATTTGATTGGATATGGAAGTAAGGAAAGAGAAGATATCAAAGATGACTGTTAGGTTTCTGGCCGGTTGTGCAGGTAGGTATGTGATAATATCAGTCACTGAATCTCATTACATGGTTTGGTATGTAATAAACCTATCTTCAGAGGAGTATATAGAGAAGAAGAATTAAAGCACTAAAAGAATTTGACCCAACATTAAGGAATAGAAAAGTTCAAGTGATGTCTAGCATGAGATATTGGACAAGGATCAACAAGCTCAAAGTGTGATGTGCTCTTTTGCCATGAAAATAATCTGGTTTAAGAGAGGTAGTTAATATCAGTTAAGACAGGCATCTGTAAATCTCCTGTTTACAGACTTTATTCCTGAAAACCCTCATGTTAGTTATACCCTAGAACATGTGCTCTCATTTATGCGCCTCATTTTAGACAAAGTGCAAAGGACAGATGAGCCAGGTTATTATATCTACACCTTGGTCTTGACAGTCTTGTTTCACTTTCTTGTGTATAACTGGTGGTGAATGTGTGGACCTTTAGGGCAGTTTTATCATATTTCAGAAAACAAATAATGCTTCGTTGAGACCTTAAGCATTGTCAGAAAATCCCATCTCTGTGACTTTGTTCTACGAAATACTGGTTGAGAAGAATTTAATTTCTTGTTTATTAGTCTTCTTGAAAATATATTAAGTGAGTTAAATATTTGAAACTCTAGTGAATAATCTTCATAAACTGATTCTTGCCTGAACTAAATAATGCCTCTTTCTTTTATTTCGCAGAAATGGGCACTTTTTTTTTTTTTTTGTCTTTTTCCGTGTCCGGCAGCGGATCGCAACCCTCAGTGTCGCCCCCGCGCCTCGCTCAGCCAGTGAGCGGGAACCGGTCTGTATGTGGGATCCGAACCCTCGGCGGGGGCGCCCCCCCCCCCCCCCACCCCCCCCCCCGCCCCCCCCCCCCCCCCCCCCCCCCCCCCCCCCCCCCCCCCCCCC
>NW_007726660.1:676731-683209 GCF_000696425.1 Galeopterus variegatus
TTGCCCCCGCACCTCGCTCAGCCAGTGAGCGGGAACCGGTCTGTATGTGGGATCCGAACCCTCGGCGGGAGCGCCTCCGCACTTCCCAAGCGGCGCACTAGCGCAGTGCACCACCGGGCCGGCCCAGAAATGGGCACTTTTTTTTTTTTTTTGTCTTTTTCCGTGTCCGGCAGCGGGTCGCAACCCTCAGTGTTGCCCCCGCGCCTCGCTCAGCCAGTGAGCGGGAACCGGTCTGTATGTGGGATCCGAACCCTCGGCGGGAGCGCCTCTGCACTTCCCAAGCGGCGCACTAGCGCAGTGCACCACCGGGCCGGCCCAGAAATGGGCACTTTTAAAAATTATCATCTTTTTGTTTTATTCTCATGTGCCTACCTGAAGTTCTTTATAAGTATTATTGAAAATGGGGGCCGAGCCTGTGGCGCACTCGGGAGAGTGCGGCACTGGGAGTGCAGTAGCGCTCCTGCCGCGGGTTCAGATCCTATATAGGGATGACCGGTGCACTCACAGTGCTCACTGGCTGAGCGCGGTGCGGCCGGGCTCAAAAAGGACAAAAAAAAATAACATACTCTTAAATATTGTATAGTACCAAAATTTATTGAAGAGATTATTAAATATATGTCATAGCCATTTCAGCTATTTTCCAACAGTTAGCATGTTTTCTAGGACCTAATATAGTCTCTCTTTTTCTGTAACTACTTTTTTTTTTTAAATACCTGGGAAAGTTTATAAATCAGTAGAGGTATGGATAGATGATAGCAGATATAAAAAATATCAATTCATACGATCTAGATGATGATGAGCATATGGGTATCACTGTACAATTCGTTCAACCTTTCTGTCTTTTGAAAATTTTCACAATGAAATAATAGAGAATAAGATATCCAGTGTTATTAAGTACACATGAATCTCAAGAGTAATCACGATTAATGACTTCAGGGTCCACATACTGTGTTAACAACCAGGTTTGTTCTTCTTGCAGGTTAAGTTCAGTGAACTCACTGTTGACATGTTCCGAATGTTACAAGCCCTGGAGAGGGAGCCAATGAATTTAGCGTCCCAGATGAATAAGCCAGGAATGCAGGTAATCTTTTCCCTACATTTGCAAATTTGGTAACACTCTCAGGCTGCTTCTGTTCCTCACGGAATGCAGCCCATTTATTCAGTAAATGCTACGAACGTGAATAGAGAATTCTCTTGAGGAGACACAGAAATAGATAAGAATAATCAGATCAATAACACTGAGTAAAGAGAAGGGTATTTGACAAAGAGGATAGCAGAAATAGGCCTTGATGATTCATCTGTCAAATATAGCTTGTATGTATATTATTTTCTGTTTGTAAATACAGGAATCAGCTGACAAGCCCACCAGACGAGAAAACCCCCACAAATACCTGCTTTACAAACCAACCTTCAGCCAGCTATACACATTCTTAGCAGCATCTTTTAAGGTATGTGTGATCCAGTACTTTTTACTCTTTGGGGAAATTGTGGCCTAAATGGAATCTGAGAGTCATTCCTCTCTTCGAGTCAAGTTTAGATAAAATATGAAAATGAAAAACTGCCTTTAAAATAACGATCCTGGCCGGCCCGGTGGCGCACTGCTACAGTGTGCCGCTTGGGAGTGCGGCGCCGCTCCCGCCGAGGGTTCGGATCCCACATACAGACCGGTTCCCGCTCACTGGCTGAGCAAGGGGCGGGCGCAGCACCGAGGGTTGCGATCCCGTTGCCGGTCCCGGTCCGGTACGGGCGCGACACTGAGGGTTGCGGTCCGTTGCCGGACACGAAAAAAAAAAAAATAACGATCCTAATCATAGCTATTTATGATGTTGTGAATATCCGTTACCATTTATTAATGAGAATACTGATTGATTATCAGTCTCCTTCCTCCAGGTTTTTATTACCAAACCACTTCAGGTATAACAGTCAATGCAGAACTGAAAAACAAGAGCAGAGTGCATAGGCATGTTATATATTCAAGTAGCTCTGTGAAACATTTTGATCATCTGAAAAAACTTTGAGAAATAGGAGAATTCTTCCCAAAGTTTATATAGAGAAAGCCATGCAGGGGAACTTATCTTTTAGATCTATAGTTGGGATATTTACTTCCCCATTTCAAGTTTTCAGAGAACATTCTCTAAATGATGGGGTATTGAAGCAAAGAATGTCTTCACAACTTCTGGCAATAGTTACAGATTACGGATTAATAATGAGTCTTTGCTGTGTATATAGTTTTAAGTCAGAACCAGCAAGACTGACTCTTCTCTTAGAACCTAATTTAACATACTGTTGTTTTTTCTTGTTTTCCCCACAACTTTAAGATGTCATGAACTTTAAATAAAACTGTGCTTTTCTTCCCTTTTTGTTTTGTATATGTAATTTTCTTTAATTTCAGGAGCTGCCTGCCAATAGTGTGCTTCTGATTTACCTGTCAGCCACTGGTGTTTTCCCCACAGGTCGTTCTGATAGTGAAGGTACAATAAAGGAATGCTCCCTGTCGTGAGCAGGGCTTGAATTCTCTTTATTTTCTACAAGACGATGGCCCGTAGCCCACAGACCATCTCCAGCTTCCTAGACAGGCTTCCAAATTTGAAACCTGGTCTATCTGTTGAATTGACAATCCTGTAGATACTCCAGTCTATTTTATTTTATGAAATATTTATATGTTGAAGCCCAGAAATTATCAGAAAATTCATATATTAAATGCATCCTTCACTACTAAATTTGCCGAAAGCATAATACATAGATATATATATGTAGATCTATATAAGGAATTTGATGTTTCAGAGTTGAAAAGGATGATGGAATAACCAAACCTAATTATTTATTTCACAGCATTTGAATTTTTCTGAGCCTTTAGTGCATTAGGGAATCTGGTCAGCGGCTACATTATGGCTGAAAGTCTTTGTAGAAATCAGTGCGCTCTTGTAACTGTGAAAGTTCAAGTCCTTGTTTTGATTTTGTTTTCTGTCCTTTCTTTTTCTTTATTTTGCTTTATGGATTCAACCTGTGGAATATTGGGATGCCATTTCAGAATAAAAACTTAAGTTCAGTAATTGGTCAGAATAGATGAGTAACTTGGATGTAAAAAAAGCAATTAACTCTTTGGACAAAACAAAAATTTTCTTAATGTTCTTAACATTTTCCTCCTCATCTGTTTGTTGAAATTTGCATTCCTTTATACAGTGCATGTCCCTGCCATCTTCCTTGCATGACCTACAGATTCTGTTAAAATGTTAAAATGAAACAAAACAAAAATCTCTGTAGTCTTTTAATTGCATTGAGTTTTTTAAGGGATGAAATATAATACAACATTAAAAGTGATGCAAAATCTTAAACTACTTTACTTTTTTTGGTAAGAAAGTTAGTAATTTTATTTATAAATAAATATTTACATGTCTTATATATTGTTTCAAATTCCATTCAAATCTTTTCCTAAATTTTACAATTAGTGGCTCAGTTAAATTATATTTACTTAAGAGATTAAGATTTCATTCTGCAACTTTCTTTTTAAAACGATTTTGTTAAACCTTTTGTTAAAAAATTTTAATTTTGCTTGAAATGCAAAGGTCATTTTAAACATTCCAGATTTTCATCTCTTTTATTACCCAGAATAATGGGATGCAATACATTTTTGTTTTGTTTCTCATTATATTCTGTTTGAAGAACTGATGAATAATTAAATGTTTTTTTTACATGTTGAAAGAGGCAACGTGCTGAAATCATTTAAATACTGCATTAAATTAAAATGTAAAATTTAATAATAATTAAAATGTTTTGTAATTATCTTCCCTTGTATCAATGAGAGATTCACACAATACTGTTGTATTTGAACATCAGATCCATGTTACTTTCCAATTGAAGTCTAGGATTCTTCCCTTTGTTTTTATAGGTCCTTATGATTTTGGAGGTGTACTTACTAATAGTAACCGTGACATTATAAATGGAGATGCCATCCACAAACGAAATCAGTCCCACAAGGAAATGCACTGGTATGTATTCTGGTGTCTCCCTCTATTATAAAAATTGTAGTGCTCTCATTCATTCCTTCCTTCATTCATTCATTTATTGGTGGGTGGCCAGTACAGAGATCCAGACCCTTGACTTTGACGTTACAACACTGTGCTCTAACCAATCGAGTTAACCGGCCAGTCCTCTCTTTTATAAAATACTAAGTTAAATGGGGACCTTTTTTTTTTTTTTCCTTTTTGTCTTTTTTCGTGTCCGGCAATGGATCGCAACCCTCAGTGTCGCGCCCGGACCGGACCGGGACCGGCAACGGGATCGCAAACCTCGGTGCCTCACCTGCACCTCGCTCAGCCAGTGAGCGGGAACCGGTCTGTATGTGGGATCCGAACCCTCGGCGGGAGCGCCGCTGCGCTCCCAAGTGGCGCACTGCTACAGTGCGCCAACCGGGCCGGCCCCAAATGGGGACTTTTTTATAGTACCGGCAAGGTTCCCTTAAACTACTACTACTACTACTAATATTTATCTGGATTCCAGCAATATTTCCGGCTCTGACTATCCTAGGAAATTAGACTTTTTGGCTGATATTCGTTTCATTGTGTATCTGTTATAAGTCGGGTACTATTCAGTCACTGGGGATGTATCAGTGAACAAAATTGCATTCTAGTTGGAGGAGACAGTGACTATATTCATAAATAAATAATATGTCAGGACATGATACATGTTACCATCAATATGAAGTTTTTAATATAAGGTTTTATTGGTTTAATATAGCACAAATAAAAAGTTGTGTGAATTCAAATTGAATTTCATCTATGAAAGATTGCTCTTTCTCCAAGCACAACACCTTCACTGCTTGGGCCAATATTGACTCTAGAATTTCTGTAGCTGAGAGACAGCAATATGATTGTAAAGAAAACTGGACTTGTCTGAAGCTGCATTTCCAAAAGCATTTTACATAAAAATATCAACTGTTCATATTAAAGAATGGGGAGGGAGGGCAGGCAGGTGAATGTTTCAGATTATGTGTATAGTAGCCAGAGGTTCCCTAGGTCACGTGTTGGTTCTCTTGTTGACCGTAGTTGTAAATTATTTACATTAAAAAAAAAATTAACAGATATATAAAAAGGGACTTAACATCACTAATCGCCAGGGGAATGCAAATCCAAACCACAGTGAGACATCCCCTTTCACCTGTTAGGATGACTATTCTCAAAAAGACAAGAGATAACAAGCGTTGGCAAGGATGTGGAGAAAAGGGAACCTTTGTACACTGTTGGTGAGAATGTAAATAGGTACAGCTATTATGGAAAACAATATAGAAGTTCCTCAAAAAATTAAAAATTGAGCTACCATATGATCCAGCAATCCTGCTTCTGGGTATATATCCAAAGGAAAAGAAATCAGTCTGTCAAAGAGATATCTGCACTCCCATGTTCATTGCAGCACAATTTACAGTAGCCAAGATATGGAAACAACCTAAATGTCCATCAACAGACGAAGAGATAAAGAAAATGTGGTGTCTGTATCTGCACAATGGAATAATATTATTCAGCCATAAGAAAGAAAGGAAATCCTGCCATTTGCAACAACAGTGTGAATCTGGAAGACATTATGCTAAGTGAGATAAGCCAGACATAGAAAGACAAATACTGCCTGATCTCACTTATATGTGGCATCTTAAAAATCAAGTTCACAGAAGCAGAGATTAGAACGGTGGTTGCCAGGGAATGGTGGAAATGGGAAGATGTTGGTCAAAGGATACAAGCCTTCAGGTATAAGATGAATAGTTCTGGAAATCTAAAGTACGGCTCGGTGATGATAGTTAATAATACTGTTCTGTTTACTTGAAATTTGCTAACAGAGTAGGTAGATAGTGTTCTCACCCCCACCCCACACAGAGTAACTGTGTGTAGGGATCGGTGTGTTGATTAACTCAATCACGGCCGTCACTACACAGTGTATACACATATCCAGTCATTGCATCGTACACCTTGAATATATACAATTTTTGTCAATAAAAAAGAAAAAGTTGTATTTGAAATATATTGAGGTTTGATGATACTGCTCAGTGAAACGTCCTTTTATACATTCATGTTTATGTTGACATTAATATTTATACACATACACACATTGTCCACTAAGCTGTGTGAAAGTGCACGCACACTAAAACCCTGACCTTCTTAAGCACTGGCTCTAAATGCATGTTCCTGGACTTCAGTCTTTGGGTTCAGTAGATCTTCTGTGGGCCAGTGAGTCTACATGTTTAACAATCACCCCAAGTGATTCTGATACAAATGTCCAGAGGAAAAATAAAAGATTGTAAAAGGGGTTTCCCTATTTATTGTCTGCAAAATTAAGATGTAGCTTGAAACACTAAAAATCATTAAAACAGAGATAGATTTTTTTTATTTTTTGTCTTTTGTCTTTTTTTTCCATGTCCGGCAACGGATCGCAACCCTCAGTGTCGCGCCCGTACTGGACCAGGACCGGCAACGGGATCGCAACCCTCGGC
>NW_007726660.1:683830-687405 GCF_000696425.1 Galeopterus variegatus
CCGCGCTTCCCAAGCGGCGCACTATCCAGTGCGCCACCGGGCCGGCCCAAAACAGAGATAGATTTTGAAGACTCATTGAAATACAAATCTGGTTGTGTTATTACATCTTGTTTTCGAAACATGTTCTTAGAAGGAGCATTTAAATATGAAACAAGTGCCTATATGCTGACTTCTGAGGTTTTCAGGCTGTGTATTTAGTCATCTTTAAGTGTATAGACTTCTTGGGCTGGCCAGTTAGCTCAGTTGGTTATGCTGTGGTCCTGATAAAACCAAGGTCCAGGGTTTGATCCCTGTACCAACCAGCCACAAAAAATATATATGTATACATAGACTTCCCTGCAGCTTAGATAGTTTTGGATAATAATCGTGCCCGAACTTTTTTTTCCCAAATAAAACTAACTTGGCTAGCTCAGTAAATACAGACTTTTTTTTGTCCTTTGCTCAATTAATCTTTGTTTGTCTCTCTATGATATGTTGAAAAGGAGATATGCGCAGACCAAACTGAAGAATAAGATTTCTGAGACTTGGCCAACATAATTATACAGCTCTTCATTGTTGTTGTTGTTGTTTTCCCAGCCTTCACCCTGGAGATCTCTATCCTTTCACTAGGAAGCCCCTGTTTATCATTGTGGATTCATCCAACAGTGTGGCGTACAAGGTGAGTTTCAGGAGAGCTAATGCACACGTTAGATGTTATGGCACCGACCCGAAGTACCCACTCTTAACGTGTGCTTTTTTATTTTGCTTTATTTTATTTAATTTTACACAATTTGTATTTAGTGTTTCTTTTCTTTTGAGGTTGTGCATGCTAGTCAGAATCTGGTGCTATGAATAGAAACAAGAAGAAAACGCATGAATGGACACTCAGTGGAAAATAATAAATCCTCCTGCAGGAAAAAAAAAATTCAAGATTTCCAAGATCTCTGGTGGGAGGTTTATTTTTGTTATATAACCCAGAATAATTTTCTTTTATAGAGGGAAATGTATATGGGTGGACTTTGTTTTCTAGTTTTTAAACTTTTTTCCCTTTTAAACACTGAGCTGCTGTAGTTTAAGTGAAACTTCTATTCCATTGTTAGAGTCATAGTCTTTGAATATTAACATATTGTTTTGTATGCACTTTTTTTTTTTTTTTAATTTGTGACTATCAGGAAAAAAAAAAGGAAAAGGAAAGATGCCCTGAATGCTGAAACAAGTCACAGGGATATAACTTGAATATCTTTTACTTTATATTTTACAATGGAAGTTATGATTTTCAGTGATTCTGAAGAGAATGCCAGCAGCAAACACGTTAAAGTTGGATATTAGATATTCAAACTGTAGTAATTTATAGGAAAATGAAAACCCTACCTTTTCACTGGTTGGAATGTTTCATTAGTGAAAAATAAGTTAAGAAATATGCTGGGTGCACAGACCTGCCACTTAAAGCTATTTCTGTTGTGGCTGTTCATAGTTCAAATGCAATTAGTTGGAGAAGCAAACATTAGTATTGTATTTCAGGAGAACAATGGAAATGTCTGGTAACAAAGAGAACTGACCCCAAATGTTTTCCATTTTGTTTGCATGTTAGTTTCACTTTTTAAAGTTAAACTCTAAATTCCAAGAGCACTCAACCCACCCTAAAATTTTCAGCATATTTCCTGCTACCCATTTTGTCAAGTTTAATACTACAACTTTTGATTTTTAGGAAAGTTATAGCTGTATACTTTCCCAAATTGTGTGTGTGTGTTGTTGTTGTAGGGGTGGCGACAGGACAAGAAAAAGTTTTATTGGCTATCTCATTTAAACTTATAAAACCAGAAGGATCCAGGCATTTTGTGTCTTCACAAAATTCAAAAGAAGCATTCCATGTCTTTGCTACAATTTGATGATGTGACAGAATGTGTTGATACACCAGGTCAAGTGTATTGTTTAACATGATCTAGCATGCATTTAAAGTATTTTATCAGTCTATTAATTTCTCCCAATTGCACTTTGTTGGATACCACCTTTTACAATTTCAAGAATATTATTCATTGTATGAGTATGTCCCTGCTATTTCCAGAGCATTGTTTGGATGTAGAATGAATATTGGATGTTCATTTTAAAAACACCATTGTGCATAGTTAGGAATGTATTTACTCAATTATGCATCATAATTTAATTCTAGATTTAAACATTCCGATGCTCAGGACAACTGTGGAATAATAGAAAGGGTTTTTTTGTTTGTTTACTGTTGATGGCACATGCAGTATCACTCCCCCAGATAATTAAATTGTCTGGAACATAGTGATCTTTAGAAATAAAATGGGGATCCTGTATGCAGTAGGCAAATCATGTCATGGCATAGATGAATTTCATCTTTATAAAAATTAGTATTACTTAATGCATCTAATTCAAGTATGCAGTTCTCTTTGGTAACATATGAAGATGTCTGATAATTACTTTTATCACAAAAGCATGTGTAGAGAAGCTTTAAACTACCATTTTGCAGGTTTCTGGTGAAAAAGGAGAACTGGGTGACTTTTATTTCTTGAGTATTTTTGAGTACCTACTTTTCTGTACATCTTTCATATGCATGAATGTTTTAGGAACATATCCAAGGGTACTTCAAAAAACTCATGGAAAAATAGAATTAAAAGATAATACAAATCTTTTCATGAACTTTTTGAGGTACCCTCATACAGGTTTCCTAAATGTTTCTTCATTTAAACACAAATGTTTCATGTGTATTTCTTCATATAAATATTACTTTTTTATTTTTATGAAAGTAACTCATTCATACAGTGTAAAGCTGTAGTTTCAACTCTTTCTGTGTGTCAGAAACATCCAGAGCTCTTTCAAAACCACTTGTTCATAGGTCCCATCTCCTGTGATTATTTCACTTCACCTGGGATGAGTCTCAACTATCAGTACTTTTTAAAGACTAATTCCAGTGTGCTGTTGGGGTGAGAAGTACTCACTCTAAAAGTTCCTCCAGGTTTGTTACTAAAAATAGCAGTCTCCTGTTCTCTTGTCCTACCCGTGTTTGCATCTTCCCAGAGGCTACCAGTTACATCTTTTTTAGCTGGGTATTTTGGTATTTAACTACTATTTTTCTGAATAACATGCTGGTATCGATAGTTGTTGACTCTTCCGTTTTTGGCATTATGTATTGAATTCCCACTTTGAAAGAGGAAGCTTAGCTCTCTCCTCTTCCTATTCTCAGTGCATATTTCTACCCTTTACATCCTTTTATCCACATGGTAGATAATTGTGGTAAATAATTTTGTCCGCATAATTTTGATTAGCTGAATGTTTCGTGCTTATGTTATTATGACTATAAATACTTTTAACAACTAAGACAACGTAATACACTTTGATTACTTTTCCTTTCCTATGCAACGTTTTACTTTTCCTGGAACAAATAATTGTCTTTCTTATCTTTTTCTGAGCTTATCACTAATTCAACCCCAATCACCTCACTAATTGTCTAAATCGTTGTTCAGGTTGTTCAGATGGGTCAGCTAGTCTCTTCGTCTTTCTAATGCATTGTCTCCCAGAGCCTCTGAACTGGTACCCTCTGTACATGCAGCACAGACTCATCCAGAACCTCT
>NW_007726660.1:688852-690178 GCF_000696425.1 Galeopterus variegatus
TCTAAATTTTCCTTTCATAGAGATATATAGAGAGAAATGGATATGTGTGTGTATAACACACGTATAACACACACATACATACACATACATATATAATTATTTTATTTTTTATCATGGTTGAAGTATATTCTCTTACCTTTGAGAATGTCAGTGATCATTTAAAAATTCTCCTTCCTGCCTAGTGTTTGTTTACTCTGAGTGATATTTTTCTGTTTGTTTTTGCCTGTGTCTTTCATATTAGACACTTTCCTGAGAGTATCATAATCCTCACTAGTCTGCTCTTATTTAAGAGTGGAGCCTAGCAAACTGGTCGGAAACTCTGCAGGTGTGAGTAGGGCTTGTCACAATCGAGCTGGATCCTTCCCTTGGGTAATGTCTGATGTCAGTATCTTTGGGTCTTTCTTCATGGTCTCATATTTACCTGGTCATATTTACCAGCCTGGAATATAAAGGTGTGACTACCAGCAGTATGCTGTGTTTTTCCTGAAGCGTGTGCATGCACGTGTGTGTGGGTGTGCGTATGTGTTTGTATATACATGTATCTATGTGTCCCCAGTACCTCATACTTAAAAAATTTTTAATAAATATGTGTTGAATGATGAAATGAAGGCACTATTATCCTTATTTCATACTTGAGGAAGCTTTGCCTGTGGAGGTTAAGTATCTTGCTTAATATTTCTAGCACCAGTCTTTCTCATTCCAAAGCCCATCATGTTCTCTCCACACTTAAGAAAAGAGGAATTTTGCATGCTATTCCAAGCCTCATTTAAGAGGAGGAGAGTGTTTGAAATACCAAGATCTGTGTAATAAGTATGGCCCATATTTTGGATTTCCATTAGGGGTGAACTAGGCCTGTTGAGTGTCCTAATCTGTAGTAATGTAGTACTAGTGGGAATNCTCCCAGAGCCTCTGAACTGGTACCCTCTGTACATGCAGCACAGACTCATCCAGAACCTCTTTTCATCACTGTCCTGGCAGTTCTTCATTTCTCTTCTGTGTTGGATCCTCTGCTGCCTGCATCCTGAGTGTTTCTCTTTCTTAGTTTGCTCTTATTTTGGTACAGCATCTTCTGCAGGAGCTTCCTTAAAGGGTGAACATGAAGATAAAATATTTGAGATCATGCACTTCTGGAATGTCTTTAATTTACCCTCACACTTTAATGATGGTTTTGGTATAGGTTAGAAATTATTTCTGCTCTGAATTTGGAAGGCATTACTGCTTTGCTTCCTAGCTTCCAGTATTTAAGTATGAATCATTCTAATTCTGTAATCTTTTTTTTTTTTTTTTTGGTGGCTGGCTGTTATGGGGTAATTCTGTAATCTTTTA
>NW_007726660.1:691142-691971 GCF_000696425.1 Galeopterus variegatus
TATCCTTATTTCATACTTGAGGAAGCTTTGCCTGTGGAGGTTAAGTATCTTGCTTAATATTTCTAGCACCAGTCTTTCTCATTCCAAAGCCCATCATGTTCTCTCCACACTTAAGAAAAGAGGAATTTTGCATGCTATTCCAAGCCTCATTTAAGAGGAGGAGAGTGTTTGAAATACCAAGATCTGTGTAATAAGTATGGCCCATATTTTGGATTTCCATTAGGGGTGAACTAGGCCTGTTGAGTGTCCTAATCTGTAGTAATGTAGTACTAGTGGGAATTGTTTTTTAAATGCCCTCAGTCATTTTGGGCAATATTTCTTTTAGTTCTGCTTTCTTTTCCTTGGAAGAAGAAAATCCTTTTGAGCGTTCACATATTTGTGACAGAGCTGGATTTCTGCCAGTGAAAATAACTTACACGTTTGTCAAAACAGGCATATTTATCTAAACAGTGTCATTTTCTTAAACTATTTGACTGATGTCTGCAGATTGCTGCAGTCCATTAAGGTGTTCACAACAAGACAGTTATGTAAGAGCTCTTCTCCCAGTCAGCCTCACTCTCATCCCCTTTCTTTCTTGCTGCTTTGAAAAACCTTCTCTTTGTTTTTGGTGTCCTGCAGTTATACTGTAATATATCTAGGTTTGGTTTAACCTGTTAGGATTTGTTGGACTACTTGAATTGGTAGATTAGAGTTTTTCATTACTGCTGGGAAATTCTTAACTATGATCTCTTGAAATATTGACTGTACCCTCAACTTTCTCATCTGCTTCTGGAACTCTGATTAAATACGTGTATTAGACATTAATACTGTGTCTTCCTCATCTCTCAAC
>NW_007726660.1:693041-695935 GCF_000696425.1 Galeopterus variegatus
GGAGCGCCGCCGCGCTTCCCAAGCGGCGCACTTATCCAGTGTGCCACCGGGCCGGCCCCAGCACCAAGAAAAATTTTCTTGCAGTCCCTTGAGGAATGGTCACTGGAGGAGGGGGAAGGTATCTGTGCCATTTTTCAGATGAGGGCTTCAAAACATAAATTCAAGTTGCTGGATTACTTCAGGGCAGAAGAGGACTGGAGTCTGCCTATTTTCTTAGGCTCCTCTGCTAGCTTTTTTGCATCTCTTAGAACTCTCATTGTTGGAGTGCCCCTGGGTTTGGTCCTTATTCCTTTTCTTTTCCAGCTTCAGCTGGCTCCTTTGATGTTTTTATTTAGTTCATGACTTTAATTACTTTGTCTATGCTGAGAACTTCCAAATTTATATCTCCAGGCCAGAACTCAATCTGGCACTGGACTTGAATATCACCTACCTATTTCATATCTCTAATTAGTACCTGTAATAGAGATTGTAAACTGAACATGCCCAAGATAGAATTCCTAGACCTCTCTCACCTCTAGCTTTTCCCATTTCAGTTAATGACTATTATGCTTTCATTATTGCCCCAGCCAAAATCCTGTTCCATGCTTGACTCCTCTTTCCCTCACCTCCCACATCCATTTCAGAGAATCTTATTGGCTGTAACTAATAAATCCAGAATCTCCTCACATCTACTGCCATCACCCTGGTCCATGCCATCCTCATTACTCACCTGAATTGTTCCAGTAGCTTCCTAACTGGTCTTCCTCTTCCTGCCTTTCTCCCCTACAAGTGCGCCTGTAACTCAGATATGTCATTTCTCAACTGAAAGTCTCCAGTGGCTTCTCATCTCACTCAGAGTACAGGCTTTATTTTTACTGCTTGTACACTCTTCCTTACCCCCTCACCCCATCCCCAAACGCATCTCTGATCTCTCTCTCTGGCCTCTTGATCACTCCGTTCTCTTCAGCCATACTGACTTCTTTGCTGTTCTTCAAACATACCAGGCAGTGTCCTGCTCAAGATCTTTGCATTCTGTTCCCTATGCCTTGAATCTTTCTTCCAAAGATACCCACATTGTTCTCCAGTTGTTTGAGCAAGTAAAGCCTCTTATGAAGTTCTTACTTAATTGCCCTATTTAAAATCATATGCCTCCCCAGCACTCCTTATCCACCTTTCCTACTTCATTTTTCTTAACAATCATAACAGTAAATTTTTATATAGTGATTACTAGTGCCACACAGTGTTCTAAGCACTTTATGTATACACATTTAATCATTATACGACCCAATGTGTTAGTTTTATTATCTTTGTTTTACCAATTAGAAAACCGAGGCACAGAAAGGTTAAGTAACTTGTCCAAGGTCACACACACAAGTAGGAGGTGGCCAAGTTGGGATTTAAACATGATCTGACTTATAAAGTCTCTGCTGTTAACTGTACTCTGTGCTGTGTTCTCATGAGTAGCACTTGTCACCCTCTATGATATTATATAACTTATTTATTTTGTTTATTGTGAGTCTGTCTCTACCACTTCCACCCCCAGCTAAATGTCAGCTCCAGGATTTCCAGGCAAAAATAGCACACACAAAAGAAAACTCTACCCTAGATTATTTTATCAATATACGGTAAAAAATTTTAAATAAAATACTAGCATATTTTCCTATCGGTTTATTAATAGAAAAATCTACCAAAAGAGTTTCTCTGAATTATGCATGAAAGTTAAGTGTATGAAAAGCAATCAATATTATATACTGTGTCAACAGGCTAAATAAGAAAAATCACATGCTTATCTCAATGGTCATTCTGTAAATTCTCATAAAATTCAGTGCCTGTTCTTCATTAAAACATTGAACCTATGATGAAGAGCTTCTAGATTAAATAGCCAACTTTATACTTAGAGTCAGAAACACTAAAAATATTCTGAATTAAAATAAGCAAGAAAAAAGAGAATGCCTGCTGTTATCATTGTGATATAATCTTGTCTTAGTCCATTTAGTTAATGAATTCATTTAGTTAATGAATTTCATAACATGCCCCAAATAAAACAATAATAGAAGTTGTTCAGACTAGTAAAAGAGGACACAAAACAGGAATGAGAGGTATAAATATTGGAAAGAAAGAGATGAAAATAATTAGTTGCAGATGGTATGATTTTATATTTAGAAAATCCAGAGGAATCACAGAAAAACTATTACTATGAATATAAATTCAGCAAAGTGGTTAGATAAGGGGTGAATATGCAAAAATTAATAGCAAGCTAAAAAAAAAATCAATAGCAATCTTGTTTATGAGCTATATCCAGTTAAAATTTGCTCAATATATATTACATTTGTATATATTTACTATAATTTTTCTTAAACAACATTGAATCATATAAAACATATACAAGGGCAGTTATGAGACATTCCCTCAAAACTTACAAATAAAGAAGATAAGATCATCCTATGGGAATTTAACTGTAAAACTAATTACTGACTGGATCAGAACAGAGACACGTAAAGCAACCTTAAATAAACTATTTCCCAAGAGGCATGGGCTAGTGGGGAGCTATGTTCTCCACAGCCCACCTCCATAAAAAAAAAGAAAAGAAACTATTTTGCAGGCCTAAAATTTAAATATAATCTGATAGAAGGTATTAACATATTTGTGTTGGAGGTCCCCAGGATAACCCCTGGTTCAGTGATTTTCTAGGAGGACTCACAGAACTCAGCATAATGTCATATTCACTGCTAAGATTTACTACAGTAAAAAGATACAGAGCAAAATCAGCAAAGGAAAAAGCACTTGGGGTGAAGTCTGGAGAAAACCAGGTTCAAACTTTCAGGGGTCCTCTCCCAGTGGAGTCACACAGGATGCACTTAATTCCACCAGCAACAACTTGTCAGCTTTTTTTTTTTTTTTTTTTTTTTTTAAAA